>NW_021848569.1:10560-23560 GCF_003651465.1 Formica exsecta
AGGATAAGCTGCGTATGAATTTTTTACAATATACAGAATGTCCCGTAATTCCTGCACGCGTTTCTTTTATTATTTATATTATTTATTAAATTTGTTTTATTACACTTTCCTTTTCATTCTTATGGAGAGTTTTTTAGTACTATTCTTATTAGTACGATTGAATTAAAAACCTGCATATCTATCTCGTGGTGAAATTATAAGCCTGTTTTGCATGTCTCTTTACCATTCTATAGAAAAAACATTGATTATCTTATATTCTTTATTTCCGATCGCGTTTGTGATTTTGTGAATTGCAGTTGGCTTTATTGTCATAACCGCGTCATAATTCCATTAGGTTAAAGCTAATACTTTATTAAGTAAACATTTAATTTTATATGAGCTGTATGTACAATATGCGGTAGAAGACAAATAAATATTTTGCAGACTGAACAGTTTGTCGAGATTTTTTAATTAATTTTTCCGTGACAATTACACACTATAAATGTGTACAGAACATAGTTCCGCGAATACATAGTTCTGCTTTCTAATTATTATTAATTGTGTGTATAATTTTGTTGAAAATCGTTGTTTGAGAGATAAACTCTGCCAATATCATGGAATTTTTAATTTGTTGAAATTGCTAGTCATTATATGTAGAAAATTAATTAACTTTAATGAATAATATGCCATTTTAAAATGATTTTTAAATGATTCGTATAAAAGATACGATAAGATTCATCGCAATGGTGTGATCAATTTGCAAAGTTTTCAACAGATTCGACGAGACAAGGTCAAGAAGAAGTATTCAGTGCAACGTGACCGTGACACCAAGAAGAGGAAACGCACGTTTCCTGATACTGGAACATGTCGAAAGAGAAACCATATGGTCCTGACATCCGAACGCGGATTTGACGATTCTTCGATTAGACTTGCGCGACGCGTGCTACAACATTTTTCGAAATAAGATAAACTGAAATACACGTGAAAGATTAAATTCTGGCTGTCAAACAAAGAGAGTAAAGTTGATTTCTGAGCGAAGTCTTCTCGAGATATAAAGTGACATTATTCGATTTGCCCCTAAATACGCACACAGAATGGTTAAGAGTTTTTTTCAGCAACCATCTTCAGCAACAGTAAGATAAAATCAGAACAAAATGTTGCAAGCAATTTTTGTAATAATATAATTTATTTTAATAATAATATGTTTCATAATAATATATCGCTCTTTCTTTACAATCGGCAGAAATAATACAATTGTTTTTTGTTAGAAAAAAATATGCAGATTTAAAATTCTTTTAAATTCAAATGCTTATGTAATTATGGTATAAATAAGTAAAAACCTCGACAATTTAATGAATTAAAATTTCAGCGATGAAAATAAGAGATTTCTTCTTTTTTTCATTTCAAAGCAAAATTTATCATAATAACACTATATTTAATTAATTTCATTGTAATAACTGCATATTTATAGTAATAATATTTTATCGTAATAACATTATGTTTAATAACATTATAATCTGAGAGTTTGTTATAGAAATACGAATAAAAATATTAAATAAATAAAGTTATAAAGATATAAATACATTATATTATGTAACGCGAAATCTTGTAATTTTTTTCATTATGTTTAAATAAAATTTGTATTGACAGAATTTTAATTAAAACTCTCTAATCAGCAAGGTATTTAATATACGCAAAGTTATGAAGGAAAAAATATTCAGATAAGTTTCTTTACAAAAAGAGAATCGATCTCAAAGTAGTCAAAGAATTTGAAAAAAGAGAAAAAAGTTTGAAAGAAAATGAGAGACAATAGATCACACGGAATATAACGAGGCATCGAACCGTTAACAGCCTGTCGTGTTTAGAACCGTCCACGTACTTACAAGTACTTATCCACGTGCCATTCTGCCGCCCTAGAATACCATGCGATCGCAAGTAAACACTTTCAACACGAGTTTGCTCGCCGACGAGGCTCGAATAAAATCACAACCTGTTACACGCGACGGAAGCGTCGCGACGCGCCTGTAATTGCGCCCGCGTTACTTGAATTCTCGCCGAGAGAGAAAGAGAGAAAAAGGAGCGTGTATATACAGATGATTGTTGCTTCCGTCCTCTTAAAGAAGCAATAGAACCGCCAGGATTTCGCTAAAAAAAAAAGAGATCTACTTTATTTTCTCTTTCCGTGAAATTATTCTTCCCGTAAAAATTGCTATATCTTTTAAAACTGTTTATATTTTCGATGCATTTTGATTTAAAAATTGAATATTTAATTCGAGAAGAGAGAGTATTATTCAATTCACTCTAGTTCTCTGTTGCGTAATATTATAGCAAGTTGAAATAACCAGAAAAATTGTTATTCCGGATGGAAATATATTATCCGCTTGTGAGTCCATCATCTTGCTACACAAAATGCTACGCGCGAAATAAATACCTTGATCAAAATATTTCGCACGAGAAAAATTTAATGTTAAATTCAAATTTGCTTCTTGCGATTAATGACTTGTTTGTGTATTTTCCTCTGCTTTCCCGAATGAATAATATTCAATGTTAATTATAGGTATAGATTTAAAAACGTTGCATGATCACATCAATCTGTCGCGCGCGCACGCATCGCGTAATTATGTTATATATTTATTAATATTTATTATCAATACTGAAAGATTTTATCTCGATCGAAAAAGAATAAATATGATTTGTATTTTTTTAAATTGCCAAAGACGAGACACTCGTGCGACTCGATCGACGTCGAGCAATCTGCTAGCTACCTGCTGTCGCAGCATCACACCGCACAAATTATTATTATTATTAATTTAAATTTTAACATGGTGAGAGAAGAGAAGAAAAATCTAAAAATCGTTTCGAACGATATCGGAATATTTGTGAGCGTACACGTCCAATTTGCCAAACGCGTTATCGGGAGAGCAATCGCGACGGCATCGCGATTCCACAAGCTGTGGCTTTTCCACGACGAGCAACAGCCAGACGCGGCGTTACGCCTGAAACTGGCGACCCGTCGCACAGCTACCAGGAAGCTGATCGATGCCCAAGAGAATAACAGCGGCGGAGAGGACGGAAGCTAAACGCGCGCGCGCACGTCAGGACGCCGGCGCGTACTTTTCACGTGGATTTTACACACGCTTTGCTGTATCCTGGATGCTGTAGCACCGTTCCTGCCGCCCTTCCCCTTCTTGTCCTATGGGGAAGGGGACGAGGTCTCGCAACGCGACCTTGCATTGAAATGCCGAGTTAACCCTTTCGAACTCTGCCATCGTGCAACAGGTTTCTAATGTCAGATTTAAGTGACGGTCGAAATAAAGTACTCTAAAATTAATTTTTACTAAATTATTGCGTTTGTCGAAAGATCAGATAGGATGCTATGTGAGAAATTTAAGAGAATATTTTCTACGTTCTGGAATCTCTTCAAATTTTCCCTGACAAAAAGAGAAAGAGAGAAATCTCTACTGAAAATATCAGAGATATTGTTTTTTAAATTTATGTAGATTGTGTGTGTGTACGCAAACTATAGAAAAAAAATTATTTTTCTAAATTAAATTAAAATGATCGCGAAATATCTAATACAAGTGAAGTAAAAGTTTCGCAAAAGTGTGCACAATTCACGACGCACTTGAATTTCGCCAACTATTTAAACGAACGATCATATTTAATTTTAAGTCGCACGTTCGTCGGCAAATGATTCGATTTTATGACAAAGCTCGGCCTGGACTAAGGCTCTTAAGTCTTTAGCGTGTGCGCGTAACCGTAATTTTATTCTTTCAAGTAACAGATCTAATTCATAGCCGGGCAGTATTCTGGCTTATAAGTTCGCTCACACGTTTTCTCGCCGCATCACATGGCAGTACCTTTAGATTTACGTTCGAATAAACTCGTCCATGTGAGGATTTCGTTAAGTAAATTAAACATACAATTTATGCAGACCGAGAGTACGCGAGAACAATGACCGGTTGGTTTTGCCGTTTTACGAAGATGCACGCTTTTGTCTTAACCATCGTGACAAACGAACGAAGAACGAACGATAAGCTCGTGAATTCATTTCTCTAATACATTAGAACAGACGTTTATTAAAGCTGCGCTTCTCTCTTCGATGACAAGCATCAATTTCCATCACCTGCGTTTTTTAATGAAAATCGTTACGAAACAGAGGGAAAGATCTTTTCAATACTAAGCTTTATTTTAATTTTTTGAATCCTGGAAAAAGACTATAAAATCGTCAAGAACAGTAAAAGCCGTGGAAATGTTTTATTTTTTACTCTCCTACAGCAGGATTATATAAATATGCTCGGAATTGAGAGACAAAGAGAAAGATAGAATAACACGTATTTCCATATAAATTATTATATCAAAAATAAATTAAAAATAATAATAATAGAAAAATAAAGTGATGTCTCATTAAATCATTTTAATTTTTCATGAAAAACTTTAAAGGAAAAATTTCTCTCTCTCTCTCTCTCAATACGAATTACAAAAGGATTAAGTAAAACACTCGTAAGAATGTCACGTGACGGCGGGGGAGTTACATCAAAGGTCGGCGTCGACGTAGGTGCCATCGAGACGGGTGAAATTGATGATGATTTTTCTTCGGGGCGCCCGGAATGCGATCGTGGTAGTAGCTTGGCATGTACACTCTTTGAATTATTCTATGAGAGCGCATTTTTGCAACATTCCGCGACCCATATTTATTTCGACGACGCTTGTTTAGTCTGCGCCCAGACTTGCGGCGGGCATCAAAATGCTGCTGCGTACTTTTCGGACGCGCATTTAGCAAGTTTATCAAGTTGCTGCAGAATGCAACGCATTGCGTAGCGCACGCTGAATTCCGTAATCCGTCGTGTTAGTCCGAAATAACTTTATGTATGAGTGTACGAAGCTTCTTTTAATATAAAATTATTTCCATTATTTCTAAATTATTAAGTATCTTCAATATAGAAAAAAATACATACGTAATTTATAAAATACTTAATAAAAATATAAAATCAGATATTTCTTGCAGTCTAAGTTCAGAAGTTGTTAAAGAAATCTTTCAGACATAAAAGATAATACGTATATATAATATGTATTATCTTTTATGTCTGAAAGATTTCTTTAACGACTCGAAAACGAATCAGGCACTTCTGAACTTAGACTGCAAGAAATATAACAAGTAAAAGAAAGCTTTACTCAGATTTAGACAATGTTAAAACGAATTCGCTTTCGGAATTTTTGAAGAATATACGCGAAAATGCGTAAACAATATAAAATATCGCGCAAACATGCAAACAAACAAATAGCTTGCTCGTAGTACGATAATAAAGTTACGTGCATACATTTACGGAACGGGCAATGGTCCGAACGACTCGGAAATGCAATTCTGTTTACTCACAACGAGCAGAAGATCGCCTCGCGCGCGATCTTAAGGTCGATCCGATCGAATTAAATATCGCGCAAACGGGGAGTGGTCGTGCTTGCGAAACCGTAGGCATCAGTCGCGGCCAAGTGGTTTATATATACGCATCCCGTGTAAGTTAAATATTTAAATATTTCCCGGTAACGTGCCACGCGGGCGAATATGGTGCAACTACTACTTTGCATGCACCCGCGCGCCCTGCACTCATCGGTTTATTCATAGATTATCCGGTCCAACATCCTGGTCCACCACGCGATCGCGCCGCCGTTTCACCATCATTCTTCGATCCGATCGAAATGTCGCGAGATATTGCGAAAGCATCGCGTTGCTGATTTATGATTTCTATTCCCGTTTGGGCGCTTCGAAAAGTCAACCAAAGTCAGATTCTGTAACATCTGGCTTTAAATTGACAGTTCTCTTCTCAGTCTTGATTTAAGCAAATTTATTACAGATGCGTTAAAATGTTTAATAATCTACTACAAATAAAAACATAACATTGTCTAAAAATATAAACGCGGCTTATACGCACACTCCTATTTTAATATTATTAACGAAAGTCGCAAGTTAAAATAACCGCCGAGCCCTGTGTATGTTAAAAGAGTAACATCCTGGTCCACCACGCGATCGCGCATATAGATTTTCGCATCACGCCGCCGTTTCACCATCATTCTTCGATCCGATCGAAATGTCGCGAGATATTGCGAAAGCATCGCGTTGCTGATTTATGATTTCTATTCCCGTTTGGGCGCTTCGAAAAGTCAACCAAAGTCAGATTCTGTAACATCTGGCTTTAAATTGACAGTTCTCTTCTCAGTCTTGATTTAAGCAAATTTATTACAGATGCGTTAAAATGTTTAATAATCTACTACAAATAAAAACATAACATTGTCTAAAAATATAAACGCGGCTTATACGCACACTCCTATTTTAATATTATTAACGAAAGTCGCAAGTTAAAATAACCGCCGAGCCCTGTGTATGTTAAAAGAGTACAAGAATACCAAATAGAGTCTGTAACATTTTTATGTCATTTTGATATTAAAATAGCTCTTGTCGAGGAGCTTGCTTAAGAGACCCTTGCTGCATGCTGTTGTATCAGACGTAACTGCGTTTAATATCGCGCGTGCACGAGATTCCTTTACGGTCTACCGAGAGAGACTGATACACAAGCGCGGCGGGCAATAAAAGTCGCCCGTATCTACCGATACCACCCACATGCCTAGCCGCGTCCACACCTTTTAACAGTCAATGGAACCACGATTACGCTATTGTTCGAAAGTTTACGGCCGGCCGAGAGGCCTTTCATTATTCCACGGTGTGTATCTCTCGCGCCGACACGCTTTCTCGCACGCGTCGAAATTCCGCCGTCTCGCTTGGACCGCAGTTTCTCTGAACTTCCACCGATAATGCTATCGATAAAGTAGAGAATTTGTATTCCCGATACATCGCACGCGCATGTGTTACTTTCGTCACGTTTAGAGGAAAATTTGCTACTTCAAGAATAGAGCCACCGAAGTACTTATTAGACGTGCATTATAGTTGCCGCATTTGTGGTTTCGATATTAATTAATGAACGATTGATCAAATGATATGAATATTGAAATATGAATCATATCTCATATAGCTGGAATATTCATCTCTGTTTATGTCGGCAAGAATTTAAACAAATATAAAATATAAAAAGAGGATTTGCATAAAACTTATGTTAATTTTAGATTCGAAATTATTTACATTGCACGATCAGAAAATATAATCTCCTTATTAATAATACATTATAATTAGAAAGAGTAAAATTATGTGTTTAATATAAAATTATTTAAGAATTATGTTCCTTGCCGCAATATAAGATAATGAATATTTTATCTTGAAAATCTCGATGTATATCTTTATATTGTAATAATCATTCATCTCTGAGAAGATGAGAATACGAAAATGTATAACTATGTATAACTGTGTGCATAAAAAGTAAAACCATGTCGCGAAAAATTAAAAAGAATCTTACGAAGTACTCAAGCGTGCTTTTGTAAGCTTTACACGATGATGATAGGTGTTTAGTATTACGTCATTTCCCACGTCCGACGGGAATTTCATGAATGGAACGCAAATTCACGATGTGCCTGGGCGTAATGACGTCAGCGGTAAACATGACGTCGACTGAGGGTCTCCCGTATCCGCGGAAGAAATAGGTCGCTGCTCTCTCCGATGGGAACGCGACTGCGTACAAATGCCGCGTATCTACCGCATCACGAATTCATCCGCACTTTTGTCCCACTATGTATGCAAAAAAAATAAAAAAACAGAAGAAAAAATATTAGCTCTCTGGCCAAATGCAGAATTTAGCTTGCGATGACTATAACTGGATGCCAAGCCGCACGCCAAGATATATAATCGTTAATGCATTTGACCTCGCGTCGCATAAACAATGCTGCTTTCTCTCAACGACACAACTTTGCTTTTTTTTTACATGACTAATTTCCGCCGTGTGTGCATCGTTACAATACGATAGAAATTCTATGAACAGCCTCGTTCATTTCGCCGACTATGCGCATCAAGATTCATTCGCCCTTTAAATCCCAATGAAAACATTCGCGAAATAAAATATCTTCTCCGATAAGGAGAGATGCATCCTCGTTTATTGGATCGATATTTGCATATTTGCAAATTTATTTGTAATATCTTGCATAATCACGTAAAAAGAAATTCTTCAACAAATTCTCTTCGGCAATATTTTGTGATTATCATGAATGAATCTTTTAATTTCGGCGTAAAGATCCATTTGGCTTCTAAGTAATCGACGTGAGCGGGGAACATGACTACGTTATGACGAGATCTTTAAGCGATATATTTGAGTCCATCGCTGTCGTAGTTCTTTATTATTTTTTTTTTTTTAGACGATAAATAACGGTGGAAGACTTATACATTGCAAAAGCTCATCAAAATTGCGTAAAATTTTACCGCGAAATATACATCAGAATTGGTGCAAACATAATTGAGCTGTCGAAAATGTTAAACACAGTTTTGAAAAAAAAGTTATCTCTCAATATTGCCAAAATTTGAACTCTTTTTTAAGTTCTTCTTTTTTGTGGAAAAAATATAATCTAAAGATTCAAATTAGTTCAGTTTCATATAATATCTGCTCGTAAATTAAAATGTAGTAGCAAATCGATAAATATTCTAACATTTCTCTTGTTTTTCGCAGTGTTATTGCTACGATATTTTCAGTTTAAATTCCAAAGAGAGTTTCTTTAACTTTCGAGTCGCCAAGTACTTTGAGCATATTTAAAAAAGACGTGTGTATATTAACTTAAATAGAAAAAACATGATAATTATTACTATAACAATTAATATAAAGCCATATACTTATAATCTTCATGTTTTATAATAGATTTAATTTTAATTCTTCAAAAAATTACACAAACTTAATATATCATCAGATTAAGAATAAAGTAGTAAATAAAAATTACTATAAGATATTTGCCAGTTTCCCTATTTATTGTTAGTATTGTTACTACTATAAGAGTGACTCAATATTAAAATATGTGAGAAATAAAATTTTCTTCAAAAATCTTTTGCAAGAATGTAAAAGAAAGAGTTACAAGATTTTCAATTTTCACAGTTTTTTGATTAATAAAAACAGTTGTTATAGGAATTTCCCGGGAAAACTCCACAAGAATCACACCAGATTCAAAATGATAAGCACATGTATCGCACAAGGTCGCGAAAGTTGTACCGAAATGATCGCGGCAAGCGAATTATCGTGTCGGTCCCCAGATACACCTAACCCACCAGGAATATCCGCATGTACGCCCCCGCCGTGCCAGAATCGCGTAGGGACGCTACACCAACCTCGAGTGCACTGGCCAAGGCACAGACTCATCCGAGAAATATGACCGTACATTATTATTAGATTATGTTTTCGGCGCTGGAGTCGAACAAGCACGCGAACACGAACGCGGCCATCCATTTCGCCCGAACATCGGGGATCTCTCACATCAGTTTCGACCGGCGCTTCCCTCGTGTGGCCTCTCGACCAGATGTTACAACGCCGATGCACGAGCCAGAGAGATACGACGAGATAACCCCGATCACAGGCATTTTTGTATTTAGAAGACGAGCAAAATTCGAGGAAGGAACAGAATCAAAATTCTTTGGCTCGTATTCATGCCTCGTATTTAGAGGAAAATGTGTGCCTCATCCAAAGATTCATTCGTTTAACATGAAAAGAGCTTGTCATATGCTGAGAATCAGTTATAGCTAAATTGTACATATAGAGTATAAATAATTTACTTTTCTCAAAGGAGAGATATAAAAATATTAAATAAATGAGTAATGCTATACTCGGTTTTTTTAGCTGTTATTAAAACAGCTATCTTTTAAAGATACACGTTTTTATGATTCGGCAAATGTTATAATATTTTATTAGCAATATTATAAAATTATTTATAAAAAATATTTTGTCTTAGCAAATTTTACCTAGTGAATTAGATTAAGAGATCACGTATTACTTTATATGAACCATAGTGAAGATTTACAAAGCTAATATCAATTTCTTTCTCTCTGTTTTTTTTTGTCGCGCTTTTTTTGGCGCGCTCAATTAAAAGTGTTACATATCATACAAGATATACGACGACATTGTATTTTCAGCGCAGACGAAAAAAAATGCAATTTTCCAAAGAAATTGCTCGTTCATTAATCAAGGGAAACGCGCACATTGTGCATGCATCAAATGTCTCGATAACAAATGCGCGGCACGAACCGTGCGGATACTTTACGGCCCTCCCTCGCGCTTATCCCCGTCGTATCGCGAAAAATGGGCGAAATGTAGCCGGGGCATTGTAACCGGCAATTTATATCGAAGCGAGATAATCTGACTCACGTTTCGATGCGCCGGTGCGCGAGCCACCCTCTCCGAGGACCCTCTCAGCAGCTCCGCGAGCAGCTCGGGACTCGGCCCCGGAAGTCCCTCGAGTTTAGTCGGGCTGGAGGTCGTCCGGTGATGGCAGGGCGTGGGCGGCTCGGAGCCGCTGTTGTTGTTACCGCTCGCGTTGTATGAGAGATTCGCCGAGATCTTTCTGCGAGGACGAAGACCCTCGTCGAGCGCGATGTCGGCGGTACGCGGCTTCGCCATCTCGGCCTCCAGCATCTGCCCGTAGGGTCCGCGAAGGGGTCTCTTGCTATACCTTGATTGGAAATAAAAAAGAGAACGTTATCATTTTTCCATAAATATTTACAGATTGATATATATGTATATAAATCAGAGGAATCGAACCAGATATAATTTTGAGAATAAAATTAAAATTTTGGGTAGATAGGAAAAAATATTTTACGCCTCTTCTCCCAAAAGTAGGAGAAAAATTTTCGAATGCTGTGCGCACATTTGCTTCTTAAAATTTAATAATATTAACGTTTCTAAATTTGCTGATGTATAAAATTTCGTGCGCGAAAAGAGATGGCAAACCAAAGATCGAAACGCAACTTTACTCTTCCTTCACACCGATTACGTGAAACCGTAATTATTTCGTTAAGGCTATTATTAACGCGAGTTTGTGAGCACGTTAGATCTGCGCGTCTGCGTATCAGGCGCACTTCCGTTCTATTTCGATGGATCCAAGCATAGGTTCTCCGGTTACCTTCGAGGCGTGTGGCCCTCGCAGTCGGACAGATCGCTGGGCGTCGCAGGTGGCTCGTCTCTCTCCTCGCTGCTCTGAGCCGACAGCTTGTTCCTGTCCGCGTCCAAGGGCTCTGGCCATTGAGTTATGTACACGCCCTTTCTCCTCTTGCTAGTGTCGCCACGATATCGTCTCGTCTTGCCGGACGGCGAGGACGTCTCCGAGGGCGTCTCGCTCGGCGCCTCGCTGCCTTCGCTCGCTTGACTCAGACGCGGCTCCTCCGGGGGTGGTGTGATGATCACCTCGTGCGGCTCTATTCTGGTCTCTAAAAACCATCGTCGTGTCTTTATCATTCTTATCCGTCTATCATTTGTCTAAGATGGATAAAAAATTCTGATCGATATTCGATAAAACACGATCAAAGAGGGATTTGTATTGAAACTGAAGAAGCTTGATCTTCAAACTCCAAACTTTCAATGAGCCAAATATATTTTGTGCAGAGTCGTAAAGTGAGATTGTTCCGAAACATTTGTTTATTTTGAAACTATATTTTCAGATATATATTTTAAGACTAGAACATAAGAATAGAGAAGCACACACATACACGCGCTCTGCTAGAAGCTTAAAAAATTATTAGTTTTAGATCTAGAAAAATTCTTATATCTCTTTCTAATACTATATGTAAATTAATAAACTTTTATTTAATTTGTAAAGTTTGAATTTAATTTATACGCAAAAATTAATAAAAAAAAAGTATTTTACTATTTCAAGTTAATTGAATATTTTGTCATTTTACATTGTACTCTCTTTGAGTTGACATATTTGACAATAATGTAGAATCGTTTCAACATCTTGTCGATTTATATCAGTCTAAACAGATTGATTCGCGCGAGAATTGATCGATGCGGATCCGATCGAGCTCGAAATCGAGCTCGAAATCGAGCTCATTTCGTGGTCGCCGAATCGAATAGGCGGCCATGTATTTCGCGATGTCGAGGGATAACGATATAAAACGAAGAGCGAAGCGAGGGTCGAGGAGAATCAGAGAGAGAGAAAGAGAGAGAGAGAAAGAGAGAGAGAAATTTTTTAAACGGGAACTATTTTGGGTGCATCGACAGGAGCACGGGTACAAAGGTGCACGTAAGTTCCATGTTATTTTGCGCGGCACTATTTTCAGAACGGTGGGTGCCAGAGAGTGGAAATAGATGTTTGAGCGTCATTGAGTTATAGCCATCTTCATTGATGACTTCACGCGCGCTCGCATTCACTCGCGGCTGGAACTCGCGCTATTCACAATAAATGATGAACTGACGCTCGCATTTCTTAACCGATGACGACAATATACCCGTCGCGTATCACCGCGTTTCCTCGCCTTCTTCGTCCGTTTCCGTTGTTTCCCCTGTTTTCCCGTTGATGAGCAACGCTCGAAATTCAGGCAAACAGATCCCTTGCTCGCGCACGCGGACTCCCACGCGCGAGTGTATTTCCGTTTTATATCCTACTGAGATATCTTTCACGCACACAATCGATCCACTACCAGCGAGCGGAAACTTTGCTCTCTAACAACTTTGGGATTCCGAACTATCAGCCGTTGTTTTCTTTTTCTTCGAGAGATTGCACTAAGATGCTGAGAGCGCGTGATGCTTCTTGTTAAAACAATAACCGCAGTTAGAAATTGCTATCTGCTAACATAATCAAATCTAAATTAAGATAAAACAAAATAAAATAAAGTGTGTTTATGCGTGTGCCGTAAAACATAACAATAAAATAATAAAATCGTATAATTGTGTATAATATTATATATATAATATAATATATATATATATATATATATATATATATATATATATATATATATATATATATATATATATATATATATATATATATATATATATATATATATATATATATATATATATATATATATATATATATATATATATATATATATATATATATATATATATATATATATATATATATATATATATATATATATATATATATA
>NW_021848569.1:23566-50904 GCF_003651465.1 Formica exsecta
TATATATATATATATATTTAGAGTATATTTTAAGTTTCTTCTCTAAATATCAAAATTAACTAAATGACATATATTTCTAACACAATAAAGATAAGAAATAAGAGTTCACCTTTTCTTCAAACTAAAGGCATTTATAACTCTTTTTGAAAAACTAAATATAAAATATCTATACATATATTTATATCCTTCAAGTCTAACCTTTTTGAACGGTTTCTTCCACGATGCTTCCTTCGACAATCGGGTAAACCGACTCGTGGCTAATCGACTCGACGGCGGTTGCGTCCGTTTGATCAACCCTTGGCTCGTTCACCTCCGGAACTAGAGGTTCCGGGCTGGTGAGTGCGCTGGAAGTTGCCAAGCTGTCTGAGCCATCGCTTCTGGGTCGGATCTCCTCGTGGTTCCCTTGTTGAGGTACACCCAGACCTTCGGCAGAACCGACGGCGCTGTCGACGCTGGGCGTCGACGTCCTCGGACTCTGTCGATTGGGACTGTTTTGGGGCGTCGAGCTACCTGGTGTGACATCACCGCGACGACGGGGTAACGTGCTCGCGCGAACGTCTTTAATCTCGGAGCGATTAGACGCCGCGATCGGCTGAGTTTTCTGTCGGTTCACTGGAAGAGGAAAGTGCGAGTTCGCGCTGAAAGTAAAATCTGCATCTTTTGCAGAAATTCATGAGAAATTAGTAAGATTATCCTTTGTTTTATTTCTGTTTTATATTTTAAAATTTCGTAATTAAAAGATTCTGCGAGAAAATATTCAATGATTTATATTTATCATAATCAATATATCAATATCGATATTAATAGAAAATAATAAATAGAAATTTATAAATTTTAATTTTTTAAATTTTTAATAGATATTTTATTATTTAGAGAATAAGTACTAAGAAATTGAAACGGCTCTCTTGTGAAAAACACAATTTAAATTATCCGAGCAATTAAACAAATACAAATTGTAAAATATATCGTAGTATTTACAGAATAAATATTATTTTCTATTAATTCTCATTGTCAATCTTGTAAAACTTTAAAATAAAAGTATAACGCATTGTAATTAAATTTATATATGTATATATGTATATAAAAAATATAATACTTTTTGTAACAATATTGCAGTATAAGTTAACTATAATAAACAAATTTTTTTACTTGGGAAAATAATTTAAAAAGACAAATAACAGAAAGGGAATATGTAGCGAACTTAAACCTCCTTTGTCCGAAACATTAACCGTTATTACTACTATAATCGTGACATTATAAAAAAAGGCAGACTTTGGTATAAATACGAGTAGTTTCCATAGATACTAGCCGCCTGACGTATTGTAAAGGCGTATTACGCGCGAGCGTTTTTAATAATAACTCAAGTGCTCTTGCACCAAGCAACACAGTGAGGCCGTCTCTCAGCCACGAGATGAGAGAGCACCGGAGGAAGTCCTAATTACCTCCTCGAGTGTCACGTAAGTTTGGCAGCGCTCTTAGGTCGAGGAGGTGTGTGGACCATTCCAATAATAACAAACAGACCGTGCGAGACGAGAGGAGATCTCGAAGATGCGAAACAGCGCGCATTTCGTTGGCGGAGTTCCGGGCAACGCGTTCTGACCGATTAAGAAAAGTGTGCAATACAAAATTTTATTCCGCACACTTAGACCAAAGAAATAAATTAGAATAATTTCGCCCAATCCCATTTTTCAATGATATAAATACGAACAAATCAATATTTTGTATACCAAATATGTTTTCACAATCTCACATATACGTACATGTAAGCACGTACATATCATTTTCATGTATCTTGAAATGTTGAAAATGGAATTACGAAAATATGAACTCGTAAATTATCCAGATTTCGCTCGTTAGATCAAATCATAATACCGTGTATTTCCTCTGCACAGAAAATGAGGAATATTTTTTTCACATTTTTTTAAAATTAAGTCTAATTACTCGATAGTTGATTTGAAATGCAACATTTAAAGTAATAAATTGTAACTTTAAATGAATTAAAACTAATTAATTGATAGTTGATTTGGAATGCGCGACGTTTAAAGTAATAAATTGCAATTTTAGATTGAAATCAGATGCCAATTGCGAAACGCGTGTTTCAGATATGTAAACATACAAATCACTAATGTTCGATAAAATTTATAATATTTGATCTTCGTATAACGTAAACAGTATAAGCATCTGATAAATAGATTTGGCTTACACGCCCAATCGCGGACAGACGAGACTTAGGTAAGCGCGGAAATCCTGGCGACGATATTTCAGGAGCACCTGATTATCCGCGCTCGCAACAGCCGTCTTTCGTGCGTAAAAGGTGTCTCGAAAGATTTGTTGCTTCGGAAGCGTAAAGTATTTCCGGCTTGCCAACCAAGCGTCGTGGTTTCGCGCCTTTGGTGTTAGAATTTTGCTAGCTTTTATACATCGTTATATATATTATTTTATTGATTAACGATATTTTTTTAATATAATACGTTTTTTAACTGTAGAATTCATTTATATTGCTTTTATAATAATAAAATGTGTTTTTTAACATACATGTGTTTTGACAATACAATTATTTTATTAATAAATATAAAAAGATAGTGTCCCTTTCATTTTTCCTTTTTTATTTCAATAACATTGTATATATTTTCTAGATCAAGTGAAATTATTATCAAAAATATTATGGATCTGATCAAAGATATACAGGTCAAGGGCGCGAGATACTTTATTAATGAATCCGTCAATAGAAGTTCGAAATTTATTGACAGCCGCACTTACGCCTCTTTTTTATTTTTAGTTCTCCATTATATAACTGAGACTATTATTTAGTTCAGGGTTGAAATCTAATATAAGGCTATCAGCCGTGTAGCATTATTTTAATTCTACGAAGGTATCTTATGAAAATCCGCGTAAATTGTTAATCAAGAAGAAAAAGAGATTATTCCAAGACAACAAATATTTGTGCAACATGGTACTTTTACGAACAAGTTATACAACTAAGAGCTCGATTTAATTGCGCACAAGGACGTTCTCCGATTTCTCTCCTACTTCAATAACGATGAAGTAAATCTTACGGTAAACATAATCTGCATCAGTCTCGCTCTGTGTAATTGGTTTAATTAAATCTCGGGACGTCCTTAACGAGCTCGGCCGGTCGAGCGTCACGGCACACGGAAGCTTACCTTGATTAAAGTCCACCTGGCCGAAGGAGGCGCTCCTGTAGGGCGCGCCGGCCCTGTGAAAGGCGAGCAGCCCACGCGGCTCCAGCGTCGTTATGGCATCCTGAGCCTCCCCCTCACTGCCGACGGAAGCGGCGTTCAGGTTCAGGTTATCGCACAGATCGTCCACACTCGTAGCACTGTCCACCACGGAATCACTATACTGTCTCAAGTGTTTTGCCGCCTCTGCATTAGCGTTCTGTTTGCTCCTGAGGTCACTGACGTCACCACTGTTTCTCTCGGGTCTGCCCGTTCTCGAGGACTTTCTCGAGTCGTGGCAGGGCTTTCGGTACACGTCGTTTCCCGACCGATCACTAAGACGCTCTGCGGACGATCGTTTTCGGATGGTCCTTCTGCTGCTGATGCTGATGTTGCTGATTGTTGCCACCATGTTGACCGCCCTCGCTGTATGTAAAGTTGCGATGAGATGGGCGACTCTCGCAGCGACCGCAACCTGAATTTGAGTCCGTCTGAAAAAGATCCACAAAAATTTTGTATAATCAAACTTCTCTTACATTGTGTCTCGAGTTATAAATCTGGCAGAAATATGCGATGCTCTTGTACGTCAAATTGTAAATACATACGCCTACTTCATTTGTGGGTGGATTTTAATTAGATGTGTAATATTACATAGTCAATAAATCAGATAATGATTTATAGATGTGTGTGTATGTATGTGTGTGTGATGCGTAATAATTAAAATATCATTTCAATAACCTTTGACCTCTGTTATTCTCTGCTGCCCTTAATAAGTATCTTGCTATATGACATCAGTGATATCATTATAACATCGTAACAAGAATTAATAAACGTGATATCAAATCGCGCAAATTTCGATGACCTTTGACTTATTGATTAAAATTAACTTGATGTTATATGGACTAATTCTTGTTATATATTGTAATGATGTTACCACTGATGTTATATATAGCAAGAAATATATTTAAAGATAGCAAAAAATATATACATGAAAATTATGATGAGTAGAATGGCGATCACATTATTTGTTGTGCGTGCGTCCCTTATGTGTAGATTACAAGAGAGCGATCATCGTTATACGCGTCTTGGAATGCACCGAGTTCAGCGAAATCGTGACAAAGGCGTCTCGCGAATCGTGAAGTTCAGCAAAACTCTTCTCGGAACGAGCGACAAGATGGGCATTGAGATTCATTAATGAGAAGTAGATGTATCGGCTATTTCTTACGTCGGAATGATTCAAATATAGTTATTCTCTCTCTCTCTCTCTCTCTCTCTCTCTCTCTCTCTCTTATAATGATAACAACCCAATATTTTAAACATTTAATATTGAGATTTATATTTTTCTTAATCATCTTCAATGAGACTAAAATTTTAAAAAATATAATTTTAATTAATAAATCTTACTTATATATAAGTGGATATAAAGAAATTTAATAATAAATAAATATTTCGTTACGATAAAATATTTTGCGCACCATATAGAAAATCATGGTCTTCCTCCTTTTTCTCGTTTATTGACAATTTGTAAAAAAAATCTTATTCCATATACCGTAATATAAATTGTTAAATAATTATGTAATTTCTCCGTATACTTAATTTTATAATAAAATAATAATATTTTATTTATGATATTTATTTGATAATAGTAATAAGTAGACATTCTCTTCTTCTTGGCAATATATTTAAAGCAAACATATGTGTGGAAATGTTGAAAAAAAAAATTACTCTGGTGCGAAAAATATCGTTCGTTCGTGCGCAACAGAATACGTCGAGCTCTCGTCACTATGACGTTTGGAATTCCTCACCTGTGGATAATTTTGAGACGACGCCTGGTATCCGCTCGGAGGAGGGGAGGAAGCCTGGACCCGCGACGGTCTTCTGGGTGGCGGAACCGGTGCCGGTCCCTTAAGTTTCTCGGTAAGCTCGCGAAGGCGCTCGGCCTTCTCGCTGCGGGGGCCGGAAGAGGACTTCTTGCCGCTTCCTCCTCCGCCCCCGCTCCAGCGAAACCTGTGCAGTCGGTCCACCGCTATCACGGCTGGTTCCTATAGCCGGACAGGGAAAAACAAATAAATTTCGCAGTTTCGATAACGATTCGATACGCATAGATACGCAGAATCAACTCGTGAAACACTCGTGAACACACAAATAATCATGTTTATTTTTCATTACTCTCAATTATTCATCTTCAATAATTTGAAACAATATTAGCAAAGTTTGATAGAATTAATTGGTCAATCTTTAATTTTGAATAGCGCTAGACTAGAAATTCAAACTATCGAAATAAAATTAATTTATCTTGTTTCTTTTCAGGTTTATATTCATTGTCAGTTATAAGAAATAAAATTCGAGGAATGCAATGTTATATTGCAGTTTCATTGGGCAGAGAGAATAACCTTTTTAAAATAAAATATATATAAATTCCGTTTCGAAACAAAATTTTAATTAAGATGTTTTGTTTCTACTATTTTTTCTAATATTTTTACTAACATTTAATAGAAACAGTATTGATATTAAAAAATTTTACTAATTAAAAAATATCAAAGTGATATTATTACTGATGTTTAATGCCGTTAAATAAATAATTGGATAAATAATTCCGCAGAAAAGAAAATTTTATAAAAATATTTTCCCCCCTTTTTGTCTGAAATTGAACTGGTAGTTTAAAAAATATATTTTTTCCATTTAAAGATTGAATTAGAATTGAATCAGAAATAAATCTTATTGTTAGTCAAACTGACTAAAACGCTTGTTGATGAATGATTTGCTCACTGATTGAGTTTTCTAAAATAAGTACAATTTAAAGAGATACTCTTTGCTAATCTCCTCCTAATTTTCAAAAATCGAAGACAAAAACTGCACTAATTTGCTTTGCGTCTGTCCACGAAGCAAATCGGTGCAATTTTCTCACAAACGCACAGGCATGCATCGCGCTTGTAATAGCGACGTGCATCGCGCTCGCGAGAGGATGTTGCGCGGACGTAATCGCGACAAAGTGGCAGGCCCAGGACATCTTATATGTATGCATACATAAGTGTCTAGTCGAAAAAGAAGCGATATTCTATTTTCGTCGCCTCTATCTTTTCCCCCTCGGAACAGCGGCGTGCCGCTGCGCGTGAAGCGATCCAAAAATCGGGCGGACGCGCGAGTGCGCGATTTTAAAAAGTAAATGAAGAAAACCGAGACGGAGGGAATATGTGTGCGGAAAGATCAAGCGTGAATTTTGGCACAGCCTCTTTGCAAACCGACGAATTTTCCTGGCACGAAGAGACCGCGAGTGTTTCGAGGCAAAGTGGATGCTTTCTGACAGTCTCGTAAAAATGAAAAAAAGATTTTCCTCCACAGTAGAAAAAGCAGTTCAATCATAAAGCTTCTTTAAGCGCAAGGAAAATTATGTTATAAATTTGTTAATAAAATAATATTAAATATATTTTTTTTCAACATGTTTATACCACAGTGAAGATTTAAAAGATCTTTCGAATGCTTTGGAAAGAAAAGAATATCGTTCTTAGATATTTTATAAATTTTATAGATATTTTAAAGATGTTTAAAGAAAATGACATCTTTCTTTCAAATCAATACAATTAATGTCTCTAATTATAGCTTCGCGCGCGCAAAGAGAGAGAAAGAAATTAAAATTTCCTCCGCTACGATGATTTTGTCATCTATTATCAAGAATAAGATAGTTTCAAGCCCGCCGCCGATAGTATTTACCGTCGAAGAGATTAAATTTTTCGCGATGACCTTGAGACTTACCTCGGAACTGCTGATACAGAGTCTTCCGGACCTAAGCCACTCCACCTTGTATCCCTTGTGACGACCTTTCGCACCTCACGCGGATGTCTACGCGCGAAGCTCGAACCTCGCGCAGATTATGGACGAACGCGATCGAATGCCCATCGCGAAAAAAAAAAGCGATCCACTCGCGAGCGATAGAATAACGAAACAAACGATCGACGAACAACCGATCGAATAAACCGAATGACTCGATTAGACTCAACAAGAAACAAATGATCGAGATTTCGACGAGTACCTGAAGCTTGAGCGTCTGATGCTTCGTCCACTGCGCGAGCTGCCGCGGCACGGAGACGGTCTGCGTCGTCGTCGGGATGCCGGACGAGTAGCCGAGCGACGTCGAGGGTGAAGACGGCGTCGTCGTCGGCGGCGGGTACGACGACGTTACCGCCGCCGCCGCTGTTTGTGGATAATGCTGTTGTTGGTAGTGATGCTGCTGCTGCTGATGGTAGTGGTGGTGATGGTGATGTTGGTGGTGGTGTGACTGCTGCTTCTGCTGCGGCTGCTGGCTGGTGCTGCCCATGTTCCCCACCGACGTTTGCACCGCGCCGTGACTATTATTAGCGAACGTCGGCGTCGTCTCCGCGACGCTCGCGATAGAAGCAGGAAGAGGCGGCGAGCAACCGCCGACGACGACGGTCGAAGGGCACGACGGCGTCGCGGACGTCATCGAGGACGTGATCGGGGTGAGCGGACAGACCGGCGGTGGAATCCGCGGCAGCGGAAGCCGCGACCGCGGGCCGATGCAGCAACAATCGGCGATGCTGGCCAGATCGATCGGCGGCTTCTCCGCCGGTTTCTCCGTTAGCCGCTCCCGCGAGTCGCTCTCGCGCGAATTCCGCTTTCGCCGATGCTCCTGCGATTCCTCCCCAGAGTTGGCCGGCGGCAGGCTTTCCTAAAATAGATAAATCACACAATCGATATCTTGTTTCCATTCTTCGTAAAACAATCCCCCGTCATTACTTAATTTGTAACCGCGTTTTGAATTTACCTGACTGTCAGAAATATTGCTACTAACACATTTTCTTTTATCCAACATTTTTCATATTCAAGAGTAGTCCGTAAAATATCTCTTATGTTCCGGTCCCTTGAGTTAGGGACGCTCTATGCTCCACGCGCTATGTTAAATATATCTCGCGTTTTTAACCTTGTAAGAAAATGACATATGACAAGGTACAAGGTGTACCGTTGCGTACTCGACCGCTGAGAGCGCATCGTGTTTTATAAAGCTTTCTCTCCGCGTCGCTCCTAAATCCCGGCCAATCTCTTTTATATCACCAAGCCCAAGATAATATTTTCGATAGGCCGGAATCGATAATGACGTCATCGATCCACATGACGACAAATAACTAAAGACGATTTATATAGATCCCGGCAGGACTTGGCAGAGGACAACGCGCGAATGTGTCACATGAGATTCACGTCGGTCGTACGTGTCGGTGTGACGTCAACGGTGCTTATTATTCCGGACAAGCCGTGAAAAGAGAGGCGGAAAGTCGGAACGAGCAGCGGAGATGAGAACTGAAGAGTCGCCGCAAAATCGGCTCGAGTCAGTGACTGGCGGATTCTATTTGTGCGATCGATTCTAAGTTTAGGTCCTTCGACATCTTAATCTTGTTGTCGTGAATCGTCCCTGTCATGACTCGATCGAAGGTCGTTACCAATGGTCAAAACTCAAAGGGAAAGGCCGGATTAGAAGGAATTTAAAATGATGCAAGTTTCTTTCTCGTGGAATATAATATAAATTCCGCTGAATCTTATTTTTAAATAAGACTAAAATACTTTATCTATATATAATCTTTATTTAAAATTACTTCTTTAAAATATTTTATACAATTTTATTCAAAATAAATCCTAATTTAGAAAATTGTCGGTAAACAATCGATCAAGAGTAAAGATATATGTAAATTTTTGTTTTTAATTTAAAAAAAAAAGAGTAAACTTTCTCAATAATTTTTAACAATGTTGTTTTACATGTTAAAAAGAAGTTTACAAAATTATTATGTTATTTTTTATATTACCTTGTATTTCGCTATTTAAGGTTCAAGGTGAAATATCTAAAACGTTTTAAATAAATTCTATCGAGCGTATAATTAGCGTATTAATGGATGAATTGCACAATACCTGAGAGATCCGTAGGCCGTATCTGGTGCCACCCAGAATGACATATCCACCACCGACGCCTCCACCTGTCATGGCCCTCGCGGCACCCCCCAGCCATCCTCCGAAGCCACCCCCTCCCGTCCTCTGGGGTCCGCTACCCCCGTCTCCTCCGCCAGCGCGGGGCATTCTTCATCCTTCCCTCACCCTGAAATTCAAGTCGCAAGGCAACCTTTCGAATTAAAAAAGTAATCGAATACCGAGAATCGACACCTAAGGATGACACGTGCATCAATATAAAACGGAAAACGGGATGAACCTCGCGTTGCGTCGCGCGAAAAAGATCGGGGCTCGCATAAATTGCCCTCGGGTGCCTTGCGCGAGAACTAACGAGTTAGATTCATCCTACAAGATATTAACGATCTCTCCGTTTGAATTACAAGCGAACGGCTCACGCGACGGACGCATCACGCACTTACGTACGCAAAATGCGGCTCGCTGCGTGAATTACTGCGAACGTTCGCGCATTCCCCAATAACTGTCGGCCACGATTTTATTTATTTATCGTGCGCCATCGGCGATGAATGAAGCTCGCCTGAATTCACGAGCCACTAACCATTCAAAGTCGCGAAACGATCGCGCAGCTACCGGAAGCTTACGAGGCCATCGGCGCGACGGTAAGATCGATGTACCGTCGCAAAATTCTTTCTTGGCTCTCGTCAGGTCCGAGAACAAGCAGGACGACGTCCGAGGGGGGCCTCGTATTTCTGTAGATCGTTAAAAAAATTTGTGAGAACTCGGAACAAGTTTACGATTTCGGCGCAAGATATTTCGAGAGACCACGCGGATTAAAATAAATTGCGAGATAAATAACGCGGGAGAATAATGCGGAAGCTTAAAACAAATAATTATTCAAATCCTTGATTTGTAATACGACTTATAATAACAGCATGTTTTTTATATATATATTATTGCTCCTATAATTTAGAAAATTGCAATTTTATAGCTTTGCTATTCCTATTTTTAAAAATAAAACTAACAATAAGATATAATAAAAATATATTACTAATTTTCGTTAAGCAATGTCAACATATGTCGCAAGAGAAATATATAATTTCGTTTATATTATTGAGACTTTAAATTTGGTTTTCGCTTTTCTGATTTTTTTTTCATACAGACTTTTATTCTAATCTTTAGAAGCTAATAATAAGCGACAAATTACGACGTTCCCTCATTTTAAATGATACTACGTCATATTATATGTTCCAATATGAAATCGCCATTATCGAATCGTAAAAACGCGTAGCTGTGATATCTATAAAAGTCGTGGCAAACTGACGGATTTGAGAGAAATGATTCAAAGTCGCTGTCAGATCAATGTACCGTGACTCTTTCCATGTAAAATCAGATTCGAATTACGTATATACAATATGAATTTAATCCAACCTACACATGAGTTTCTCCCACATGCATTTTCGTCGTTGCATAAATTGCAAGTATAACTCTTTTTAGTCCTCTTCTTTTAAAATTTCAAAATCCATTAAGGGCTTTAATAATAGACAACATTATAATACTAAAAGTGTATGGAATAGTATGTAGAATGTGTAATAGTATTTAAATAATTTTTCTTCTTTTATGCTATGTGTATTATACAATCAATAAAAAATGAAAAAGAAAAAAGTATTAAAATGTCTTATTATATTCTCTTATTATATTTGAATAATATTGCAAAATTAAATAAATAACACTCAAAAATAAAGAATTTAAACGCAGTCACAGTTACGAGTCGCGTAAAATGTACGCTGAAAATATTAATTACACACACACACACACACACACGCATGCACGCACACGTAGAGGCACCTGGTGACTTGCATACAAAAGCTATTTATGTTCAGATATTTTCTTACAATTTATTACGCGTATGTTTCATTTTATTCTAAAGCCGTTTTATATACGCTTCGAAAGCCCCGTGTTATTGAGCCAATTGCGCATTTCCCACTGGGATCGATGGAAGATGTGCGTGATAATCCGAACCGGATCAGCTGATCGTTATAACGCGCAATTGTCGCGACGCTTCGCGGATCATTGAGTTTCACAGGTCGGCTGTTGGCCATTTATCGCACGCGGATAAATAAACAAGTAATTACAGCAAAACTGCAGTTATGCTGCATAAATTTCGATCTGCCACCTACATGCACCTCCTACACATTTTCATTACAAAATAATAACTTGATGGGGAATAACAACAAGTAGCGACAATGTGAGGCTTCACAGTATATATGTGCGTGTAATTGCCTATATAATAATAAAATATTTATGTAAAAAAGAAATGTAAATAACAAGAGAAATCTCACTTTTGCCATGTCTTTTTTAAAAACAAAGACACAATTTTGTTAAAAAAGAAATTAGATTTTATTTTTCATTTTATATATATTTATTTTTGATTTGTGCTATACTGTTCTTTAATCCGTTATAAAATTCAAATATAAAAAGCGCTAGACATGTAACTTGGCTGATGTTTAAAAAATTTTATGTGCCTCGTTCTTGACTCCGTGCGATATTAAGAAAGTTAACTGACAACTACCTAAATAAACAACGAAATTTATCGTGCATGCAACAAAAACGTAAGAATACAGATTTAATTGCGATTTATATCCGAGGAGTTGAAAAGTCCCGCGGTTTAATGGACATCCGTTTAAGTAGATAAGCGTGGCCGCGGCTGACAGATATAATGGATAAAAATTCGCAGAAATTTGCGTGTGTGTGGCCTTACGTAAAAAAGATATCCGTTCCAAATTTATTACTACCGTTAAAGCAAACGGGACGCTTTGCCGGACCGGAAGTTCTTGTCGTGCATTATTGCACCGCTACTCGAGATATCAATGATATTCGATACAATTCTTTTTTTTTCGTTTAAAACGGTTTTTTTTTATTCTGAGTAGACTTTCGATACTAAATTAACTTCCTTTGTATCTATGTGATTGCAAATTCTTAAAAACTGCCAAAGTAAATTAAATTTGTGTCGAGAATGATTTGAGAATTTTATGAACTTAGACTTCCGACACTAAATTAACTTCCTTTGTATCTATGTGATTGCAAATTCTTAAAAACTGCCAAAGTAAATTAAATTTGTGTCGAGAATGATTTGAGAATTTTATGAACTTTATATATCCACATATTTGAGAGAAATAAAAGATATTAAAATATGTATATCTGTGTATATCTTAAGCCTTATCTCTTTGATTATTTTCATATCGTAATCTTTTATTAAATTTCATAGTATCCGAAGTTGAGTAGATTTTTATCAAATCAGGAGAAAGAAGATTGTATCTAAAAAGTTCAATCAAAAATCCATGTGTGAACGATTCTTGAAGCATATATGACTATACTCGTCAAAGAAAGCCGCGCATCACTATCGTCCGTTAAAAGCCTTTTACATACCATTCACATGCATCGCTACCGTAAGATAAGAGGTCAACGGGTATCAGTTTCTCGTAGATAGGTATTCATTACGTTACTTTATCTGTAATCGATGACGGATCGATATCGCGAGTCGTTGAACTCGCGCCAAGACGCTGTCTTCGTCGTAGCGGCGCGAAAAGATGGAATATGGGAGGAAAAAAAATTGTTTCTTCCTCGCGTCGACGTGAAAAATGTGTTTATCAGCTACGTTACACCGTTTGGCGTCCATCCATTCCGTCTGAATTTTTCTAATATGACGGAAAACGTATTTTCGTACGTGAAAATCAGTCGCGAGTCGATAAACCGTTGTTTGCCTTGCTAACAGTGCGCATAATGCTGGTAAGTAAAAATTATTCCTGACGCTTCTGTGCGCTTTTATTTAATTATCTTTATCCTTGCTTATCTAATTAGTTCCTGCTGTGAAGCAACAGAAAAATATAGAGTAATATTAAAGCCGATGTTGAACCATAAAATATTAAAGTTATCTTTCATAATAGCTTTAAAATTATTTTTCTCTCTTAATGAAGACTTATTATTACTTGGCTGAGAGATATCTTCTTAATTTTTAATATTGATATGTTTTATCATTCATGTGAAAATTTTAAAAGTTTTCATGAAGTAGAAAAATATATAGAATAACTCTGAAAGAGATATGCTATATTTCCTTCAGTAATCTCTAATAAGTTTCTCTTTCAGTTTATTTATCTCAATAAATTTAAAAATTAAAGAGTCAAAAGAATTCATTATAATTGATTGGAAAATCTAATTGCCAATTCTCAACAGATAAGATCGAATGTGACTCGCGCTCGATGATTTTGCGTAGTGCGATAAAAGGCATTCAATCGATAAACACGCTGCCAAATAATGGAGACTGCACCAAGGCCAAATTAATATCGTTATATTTATTCCGCTATTTATTCATATTGCAATTTCCGAAACAGTCATATATCCGAATCTATCGCGCCATTCACTACATGCTATCTTGAAATCTTTAAGGCTTATTAAGATTCTTTTTTAAACTAAAAATTCTCATAATTTTATAAAATTTGTTTATTTAATATAATACTGAATTAAGTCGTATTGTGTATAAGTGTATGCGTGAGAGATATTAGGTATTTTATTGAAATAATAAATTTTTATGACACATATATATTGCATATTTTTTTATCTATCATATACGGTGAAATGGTTAAATGCAAAAGTGAGAAGCGAGCGAAGAACTATCAAGGTGAAAAAACAAAGTCGCGAGCAACACGCGCGAGCAATGCATCTTCGCGCGTTGCGATTTGATCGAAGGGGTTCTTGCCCCGGCGTAAGATCAAGATCGCGAAGAAAAGGAAGATCATGCTTTATCCGGCACGCGAAGCACGTAAGAAAACCGAAACGAAAGCGCAGCTCTCTCGCAGGCTCCAGCTGGATCGTTTCTATTATAAACGCGCGCATCGCGATCTATTCGGTTCCTCAATTGAATCAATTCACTCGATTAAAAAAGCGATTCAACATGATTTATATTCGATCGAACGGAGCATATTATTTTCGTTTGCAAGGATTTTTCCTATTCTCATCTTTTCTATATTAAATTTTTTTATTTCACGAAAAAGAAAGGTTACAAATATATTTATATATATTACACGATAATTCCAATTATTTTTGCAAAGAAACATACGCTTGAATTTACTTTTATGACAAAGAAAATAATATATGTCAGCTTAAACAAAATTTTTCAGTCATTACTGGCTTGATGTTCAGTTCCGAAAAAGGAAAGCGTCGCACAAGGAGAAGCAGCCGCATTCCATTTCACGGGACGTTATTTGTACAAGAGGGGGCAACTCGTTCCAGTGCAAATAACTGATAAACATTCGCAATGCTTTGTCATCGCGGCACGGCGCAGCATGTCGTGAGGTTTATTTGCGAAACGATAAGCATCCGCGTCAAAAGTGCATTCCCGCCATATTTTGACGACTTTGTGCTGGACTCGCGACTGTACGTCGCCAAAATGTTAAAGAATAAAATTTATAAACGTCAGGTCGTCTATAAGTTTTGATTTATACACATTAATTGCAAAATTAATCAGATTTAAATATATAAAGGCTGCAATTAGTTGTTGACATCTTCGGATAATTAAGATAATGTTTGAGATGTAAAAAACATTTTCTTTAAAAAAGGAAAGCGTATTTTCTTTAATAAAAAACATTAATATACAAATTTTATATTGATGTGTAATAATATTTTACACACACATATACACCCACATCGAGATCTTTTAGAGAGATTATCTCGTATAAGTGTTCACACGTATGATACTTAATAAAAGAAATTGCTCTTTTGCTAATTTGAGTTCTTATTGTTAGACGCATTTCTCAAAAGAAACTCTTAGAATTCCACGACGTAGTGTCGCGTTCCAAATTTAATTATTCCAAGCCTGTGATTTGTGAGGTGTAAAACCTCGAACTCTTGACGGAACGCCTACATAGACTGCGACAACCTCGAGGATTCCTTTCTGCATATTCAACGATTTCCTTTCTGTTGAGGATAATAAATCCCTTTCTACAGAAGTTTTAATTTTGAATATTTCAAAATCACATATAAAAATTATTTCTAAATCACAAGTATTTTTTTTTTTAAATGCATTAAATTATAAATTTAAACACATTTATCAAAATCTCTAACAACGCACGCTATAAAAAGATTACGCGTAAGTTATTTTATAATTTAATGAGCAAAAAAATATACATCAAAACAACATTTCATTAAAAAATTAAAATATTTTATATATTTTTTTACAAGTAATATTTAATACATAAAATTTTTTATTATTGGAAAAAGAGAAAGAATTATAAAATGTCATAAGTTTAAATTAGAATATCCCAAAGTGCGATAAATGCGACACTTAGAATATGCCTGTGGTCTTTATTAATATTACCTAAATTGCTTGTTCTCTTGTCGCCAGTATTATCTGATGTGGGGGACGACGTCCCATTATAAATTGTTATCTAGATAAAATTTTTATATTAATATCTATTAGAGGGTAGAAAATTTTCATGCCCGAGGCAAGCTAAGAACCTCGAGACTGCTAGCTGTTTGTACGCCAAACGATTCGCCAACGTAATACTTTCAAAATCTTTTTCCCGGGAAATGTTTCTAAGTATAGAAAAACGCATATTAACTTTTTACACAGAAACATCTCGATCGCTGGCTTGTTCCACGGTCAACTTTGCCCTGGATTAATCTGCAATTCGCGCCTCGGACAGATTCGCGTCAATCACTTTTAATTGTCGCAAACATCTGCTCGCGCGAAACCTCCCATATTAATGCATAAGAGAAAACGGCGCACCAAGATATGCATCTTTGAATATTTTTAGTTTCGAGAAAAACAAATATGATAATATAATATAAAAAGGAAATATAATAGATGTAAATGTATATAAAAAATATAAAGTATTCTTGATAATATTAAACTTTTCGCTCAACTAGGCGAGATTGATCGAAACAGGATAAGAAATATCCTTTGAAATCATGAAATAAAAATTAAAGAATGGACAACAGCTTGATAATATATTTTCAACTATTTGCTTAATTAAGCGAACGTTATTTAAACCGATTTAATACTAATAATCTAATGATCGTTTGTCATTTACCGATAGATTAATTCGCGATCTAAGTCTAAACAGGTGCATACGACCTTATTTACATATCGATCGAGAGTCACTGTAAATCTTTTGTTATAAGTCGTTGCTTAAAAATTCTGGTCGAAGAATATTTATACTTGTATTTGTCTCCACCTACTCCTATAATCCTCCTTCTGCCACACACGCATAATAGCAGGTTGCATTGAAAAGTTAACTTATTTCCGTTCGTGCCACTTTCGACAGAATTGCGTCATTAATTAATCATTTATTAAAGCCGTGCAAGAAGTGACACGATATTTTCGCCGCGGTGAGTAACCGTTTCTCCTTAAGAAAATTGAAGTGGCGATATTTATATCTGACTCGCCACTGCTCGATGACTCGTGTTGGGACATTCCGCGCGGCGGAAGTAACACGGATAAAATACTTGTTTAAGAATAACTATATTTAAATAATGCCCCAAAAAGTTGTTACAAAGACATTAATTTACATATAGAATACTTCGACAAACGGATTTTTTCAAATGTTCTTTTAAAAATAATTTTCTTTCACATATCGTTCCAATATTTGTAGAAATTGCACAATATCTAATGTAAATGTATCGAACTAAGGTATTGATCTATTTTAATCATAAGGGAAAACTTGCAGAAAAATAAGTATAGTAGAAAAGAACACATGAAACAAGCATTTGCTCTTCAGCAAATTAGCTAATGTAATGACAAACTATGATATAATATCATCGAAATCGATAACAATAGTTTTTTTTATTGTACACACAAGATATGTTCCGAATGTTTGGTTAACAATTCCGATTGAATATCGGCATTTTAGATCTAAGTGGTGTTATTTATTTTTCATCTCTTAGAATTATCCCAAAAATACAGAGACTAGTACCATTGATCCGAATCGTGAGAATCACACTCATGTAATAAGAAGATAGATGTCTTATATGTTACATTTCAATATGCTTTTTGCATGTTGCTAAAGAAGCATTAATTTAGTTAATGCAATTAATACAAATAATCCAACTTATTGAGAGATGGCATATAAATTAGAAATATATTTTATAAAATATATATGCGTGTGTGTGTTTAACACTAAAAGAAAAACGTTTTTGTTAATGTACAAAGGAATATTGTTATATTATTATATCAATATTGTCGTGAGTAAATATCAATTCACTTCAATCAATGACGAGTACAATGTTTGCACTAAAATACAGAAGATGTGAAAAATTTCAGGAGATACGAGCTGCTCTATCGAATAAAAGTAAACCTGGAGCAAAATTGTAAAAAAAAGAGAAAAACTATAGTTTATAAACAGTAATTGAAGCTACTGTTTCGTTTATCTCCACAATGTGCAAACATTCCTATCGGCGTCACGCCAACAAACAACTTACGAGTCAGTCAACGGTCGGCACACCAGGTACATACTCTCCCAGAATAAATTCGTCAGCGATCTTCGTCGCCACCAGCATCGTTAACTACAATACCTCTTCTCATTCGCTCAAAAATTTAATCACCTCTCATCCATTCGATGTTCACCGTATTGATCCGTGCTTCGAAAACTTTCTATCACGTCAGACTCAAACAGTATTTAATTCCAGTTCTTTAAGAGGAAAGAAGAAGGAAAGAGAGTCTCTTTTGATCTGCTAAAACTTCTTATGTGAAGAATCTTCTAAACATCTAAATTCTTCTGATAGTGTTTTGCTTTAAAATCATATATCGTACATATAATTGTATTTCATAATTATTTCTATACAAATTACATCGCGTCCAAGCTTTCTTTCTATGTTTGTCTCCAAGCTCTTTCTCGTCGTCGATATTTCTATTTCGGGATAACGCACAGAAGTATTTCTTCTAAAAATTTCTCTAAATTTCTTCTAAAATATTTTACGTACTTTTCCTGAAGATGTTATTCAAAGTTTCTTCTTGACGACTATTAAGAGCGTCCTCGACATTCTCATCGAGACTTTGCCTCCCTTCGAGATTTCTTTTCAAGTTCTCTTCAATGCTCTTCGCGGTATTTTGTTCGAGATTTTCCTCGGGATTCTCTTCAAGGCCGTCGCACGGATCACGAAATCTGAGTTCGCGCACGGGCGTGGCGGATGCCAAAAAGTTTCACCGGGAACTAACGGCGATCACGAGAGGAACGAGATGTGAAAAAGGAGCGAAAGGAAAAGATCGCCGATCCACAAACGAGGAACACGATGCCACCTTGGTAAAAGCCACCGCGAGGAAGAAGCTCCCTTACCGCATCGAGTGCCCCTCCCGCCAAGCGGAAGATTATCTAAATAGACACCGCGGACCAAGGAGGGAAGAAGCAGGAGAAGAGGCGACGACGACGGCAGAGAAGGAGGACGAGGAGGAGAGGGCTCGCAACGAAGTGGTATTTATATGTCGTGCCTTTGGAGAACCAGTGGCCGCGACCAGAAACATCCCTCTTCGTGTCCGCAGACGAAACGCACCGGATGCCAATGATTCTCTTCGACCGTCTGCTGGAATTCGCAGGGCGCGCCGCAACAGGAATTAACAGCCTCATTGGCAATAAGATTTAAGAGAGAGAAAGAAAGAGAGAGAAAGAGCGAGAGAGAAACGCGGGTTAATCAGCTGCGCCGAGCGAAACCGGGGACCTTTACTCTTCGGTTACATCGTTTCGCCGTGCATTTCTTGGGTGGTAGAGATTACTGTGAGATCTAATCTGATCTTTCGTCCCTGGCTTTATTTTGTCGTTTTATAGCAATGTGCTCGTAGCTTTCAATAAGTAATTATGCACAGTGTACCTATCTCAGTCTTGCCGCTACGTCGAGGCTTTTGTCGACAAATTTGTATCGTGTTTGGCAGAAATTTTTTACAGATTTTATCCGTCTTTCCGTATTCCTTCTAAACATTCAATTTTAGCTATATTTGTGTGTGTTTTAACTAATATACTTGTACTATATTATTAAAATTTTGTCGAAGTACTATCCGAAGCAAAATTAGTATTAAATAGTTGTTATTACGCAAGTTTAAAATTTACCTCGTAAAAATCTTCTCTTACATTTTTACAACTGCTTAAAATTATTGATGCTTTAATACATCTTTTATGAAAAATTCGACACGTATCAACTAATTTATAAAACTCCATGTTTCATTATTAAATTCTATATCTCATATAGAACTAAACATAATGAAGCTACCAGTTTAGAATATACAAAATAATTTTTAAACTCATTTATCATTAATATTAATAAAAAAATTTGCTTCTATAATATTGTTATTGTAATAAAATAACAAGAATTCAAAAACCATTGTCACGTTATCATTTTGGAGTGACGAGAAAATTGCAACGGAAGAAATCTGAATTGCACACTTTCGCAGCTGTTTTAATACAAGTGTAGATATGAATTAGTGAACCTGATTGCCACGTTTATGAGCAAAATTCCTTAAACGCTTACGTAACCACGGATACAATAAGCTCAGTGAAAAAAATAAAACTTGTGCCATTTGTATAATCAACTGCGAGAAGCAGTAGGCCGCGCGATGGAATTTCTTCTTGTTTACCCTCCTGTTCCTCAAGACGATTCGTACTTCACGCTCGACGGCATCGTAGACCTCGATAATTAATTTGAGGAACGAAAGCAAACATTCGATAAGCGTGGCAAACATTAGAAATTCCACAGAGTAGAGCGTTCTTTTAAATTAATTTGATAATCTACATACCGGTCTCTGCTAAAATTAGAAGAAATTAAGACATATGCAAAATAATTTTTTAATTTTTATCCGAGATTTTGTCAGAAACAAATTTTTGAAAAAAAGGAATAGAAGAAGACATGGAGAGAGAGAGAGAGAGAGAGAGAAATAATATTTAATATGTAAACAAATTAATTAAAATAATTAATTTTAAATAATTAATAAAAAGTTATAAAAGCATAAAAAATGATTTTATATATTGAATATTAGCTGCAGGAAGAGAAAGAGAGAATAGAAAAAATCGTATATTGCGGATATAAATACAATGGAGAAGATCACATCGGCATTTATGAATATAACGTTTCCTCGTCCCGCGGCGTTGTTCGAGCGGAAAACATCGCGACTTTTTGCCGATCGGTGAAAGTTCAGCGGTAATCCTAAGCAATCCCGGAAGCCGCGCTCCTCCACTCGTAGTAACGTGCAAAGAATCGGTATTGTGTGCTCGCGTGAACGAACGCGTGCAGCCGCCGTTGATACAGGTCGTTTCAGAGCGCGGGCCGTTGAACCGAAACGGTCAACTGGAACGAGAGACGCCCGGCACTTTTTCCTCCTTCAATAACGGGCGATCCACCGCGCGCATGGATACTAATCGGGAGAAAATCAAGGACGTACTGGCGAACGTCGCTCGGCGCCACGCTCGACTTCAGGGCCAAGAAAGCGCGCGTTGAATTGTAAGTGCAAGGGATCTCTTGATGTGCTGCGCGAGGAAAAGCGTATTTTTACGAATATTTTTGCAATATTAAATTTTTATCATCTGCTTTTTTGTTAAAACTCGAATCTTCAGCATTCACGTAAATGTCTTAATTCAAGGGAAATCCAAAGAGAAGTTTGTATATAACTTTTATAATATAATACTTATATCTTTGTTGTAGTTTTGATATTAAATGTAATTTAATTTTAAAAATTATTTGATATAAAAATTGTATTCTTCATGTAAAATCAAATTTATAATTACGTTTAACGCCAAATATGTGAGAAAATTTAAATATAAAATATAAGTTTAATCATTTAATCTCAGGATTGCTTGATCGATTCTTCAATTCTATTTTTGTTAATTGTAAAAAGTTGGCGTCTCACAATTCATAGAAATCTAAAATCTTGACATTCTGAAATCGTCGTAAAATACAAAGATCCCATTTCTTAAACTTCTCATGTTTCATCGCGTTTAAGGATCCGGCTCGTTTCCAGATTCTTGGTATCTAAACTCTTGTGATATTTATATATAAAATCAGAATATTATATCTCCTGTATCTAATGTAATCTTTGAATCATATATTTCATATCTAACGCAAAAATCTATATGTATACCGCTGTAAAATAATAGTCAAACTTACTTCTGTAAACGATCGAAGATACTTTCGCCGATGTTCTCCACGCGATTCCACCTGAGAAAGTATGCTCGCTGAACGACAACGCGCAGATCCATGATCCAATATCCGTCAGCGAGATGTATCACCAGCTGAGCGGTCTCGCAAGCCCGCGAATTCTCGTCAAGTGCATCCGCACTCACCGCATCACTCTCGCGTTGGTACGCGCTCACCGCGCGTCGTTCGCGTGAATCGCATGAGAAAATCAGCGATCTCGATTTACGAAAGAGAGATCCGGGGAATCGATCTTACTCAAACGCGAGCACTGGCACAAGGTAGATCCGTGGCATACATCAGAGCTCGACGCACAACCGTTCTACAAATCTAGATATCTCTCACTTCCTCCCGATTTCGCGCCCGATCCTGCGGATCTTGATTTCTTTCCAGTTTATCAGGTCGTGCCGACCAAAATCGAACCGCTAAAAATCCGTGAATTACGCGTACAAAATCGCAAAAAATGTGCCGCGATATTTTGTATTTTACGATCAGCTTAATGGAGAAGATTAAATCCGCAAAATGGTCTTTTCGATTTTATCGAAAGTCTTATTTGCGTCGAAATTGCACATGTCAGGCGAATCGGAAAGAAACGATACTCCAGCCTGAGTTATGATTTGCGTCTGTAATCCATATATCGGAGTAGCGTCGTTATACCGAGAAACAATTTCGCGCGATATAAATCGCAGATTGCACTTTTCCACTTCACCTCGATCCTGTCAATAGACTCCGTTCTTACATTCTTCTCTCGCGATCATCCAAAGGAATAATCAGGAGTAAGTGATCAAAGAAATTTTTTTTCGATTCTATTAGATTTTCTCGATCATCTTGATCTTATATGTTTCAAAAGTAAAGTTTGACACACACACACACACACACACACACACACACACTGAAGGTCTCACACGAGAAAACAATTAATGCATGTAAAACATGCAACGGAATTAAATTCTTAATTAGCGCGACGAGAAATTCCGCTGTCAAGTAGATTCGGATGCGTATCCGCGAGACACAGGCCACAGGTCTTATCGATTCTCACGTCCTTCACCCCTAAAAAGGGTAATCGTCGCTCACAAAAGACGGCACTCTCGAGATGAGCGCGGATCGGTCCCGGCGCGCGCGCGCGAGGACGCGTCGCAGGCGTTCGCGGGCGATCTACGGGATCGTTGGGACAGCTCGGCGCGACTCTCTCGCACGCGTGCGTGTATGCGTGTGCGTAATCACGCGGCGATATAAGGCGGCCGCGATGCGGTTTCACGGGTGCAGGGAGAAGGGAGTTACATCAGAGAGTACCAAGAGTCCCGCGCGGTTCGGCTCGTCGTTTACGATGACGGCGACGACGACGATGATATGACGCGCGAGTTTGCTCCGCGTCGAGACTCCGCGTCGAGACACCGCTTCGCTCGGTGAACGCTGACCAAGGGACCGACGAAAGACTGTCCGGATCCAGCTGGGAGTCACGACGATGCTGGGCCGAGACGCGAGTGACCATTACGCGCATGCACGAGGCAAGGCAAGGCGAACCCGACAGCACAGACCGGCACGAAGGAACGGCTTCGACGGCGCAGGAGAGCGAGCAAGAGGGGTTCGACGGGGCCTAATCTGACCGGAGGGGCCCCTATGTCCCCTTCGCGCTAACTCTCCCTTGGCGAAAGGTGGCCGCACGAGATTCTACGGTCGGCCGAGATTGTCCTTGCCGACAATGCACGCGGCGCTGGCAAGGCAATGTTATAATTTTGTTATTAAAAAAAAATTACGTAGAATCTTTGCAAATAGCTTTTCTTGATCAGTTTTGTATCACACATATTAAATATTAAATTTAATTGATATAAAAATCATCACATATTCCTCTTTCTCTTTGTCTCTCATTCTGCTTTAAGAAAGTTTTCCTAAGTTTTTATTTAAATGTTACGTTCTCTATAAATGAAAATTTGGCTTTCTTTAGATTTTTATTTTTAGTACTCTCTATTTGTGATGGAAGTATGTTTTAAAAATTTTATTTAAAAACATGTATGTGGTACTCTCTCTCTCTATCGAGAACTCCATTACGGCTGTACGTCTATAGGTTCCTTAGCCAAGGTTCTTATTTCGCTTGGGCGGGAGAAATCTTAGATTCAAACACCTCATCGCGTGGCTGCTCTCGCTACGCCGGTTAAATATTTCGCGGTATATATATTAAGATATTAGTCACGTAACTGACCATCGCCACTATTAGCTTCCGAAACTGATTTTCACGCGATCTTGGAGCACGTGATTCGGTATCCAGAACACGCGATATTTCAGTCTTGATACTAATATAATACATCTACACTTTCTTTTAATAATAAACGTTGATTCATTAAGAGAGAAATAATTATATAGCCGCTTTCTAATTTCTATATTAAATGACATTTCAACATAATATTTTTCCAAACATATATAGTTTCAAAACGTGGCGCGTTTATATATAAAAAATATATTATAAAAAATAATTTTAACCATATATTCAGTAGACAATTTTTTTTGATAATATTGAAGCCTTGCAATATTACTAATTGTTGAGACCTTTCTCTTGTATATAACATTGTTATTATCTCATGGATATAAAAGTATCTTACAAATCCCAACATCAAGCATTAAATTTAAGTCTCTCAAAATAAAGTTGCTGTTTCCAGAATCTTACGAATCTTATCCTGTTATCAGTTCGATTCAGACTGCGTATCTTTTCTGCATCGTGCTGTCGTCGACTAAACATACGAAGAGTCGAGTTTTTACTCGCAGATAATTCATGTTAACTGAGAATTCGCGTTATTAAAATATTGTGAAGGGAAATGAAATTCTTTTTTTAGCTCCTTTTATCTTACATATAAATTAACTTACGCAAATACATTAACATATTTGTATTATTACACGTTTTATGAAGATTAAATCTCAAAAAGATTAAGTCGAGACTAGCTTGTTGTTGAATCATTGGAGTTATCGCGAACGCAGCATATCTCAATCATCTCTATCTTCCCCCCCCCCTCTCTCTCTCTCTCTCTTTCTCACTTCTTCTCTTTCTGATGCTGTTATTCGCTTCGTTCAACTTGAGTGACTCTAGTATACCAAGTACGATTCGAACCAAGCTCACTCGAACCGTTGTAAACACAGGAGGTATTACTCAAAATTCGGTTTGGTAATCAAACAAATAACACATTCCTGTGCAGTCAGATACCGTGCGCCGCCAAAATATTTTCCGTTTCAGAGAAAGCAGCTGATTGCAAAATTAAACAACCGAGATATGGATGGCGCGATAACAGCTTATCACGAAGATAATCATCTTAAAGTTTGTTATAAACGCTCTCATTACGATGCAACGTTTGAATACCATCTGCAGTAATCGCATTTATATGCACCATGATCCGTAAAACATTTAGCGTTAAATCTCTTTTTTTCATAATTATAATTTAGCGAGATATAGTATAGTGTCTTCTAATGTTTATATCTCCTCGACATGTTTATGCCAGACGCATTTATACTGTTTGCGATCAAACGTAGCATTATCCGAAGAAATTTAATCTTCAATAAACAAGTCGAGTAAGCAATCGTAAACACACGATACATACGTCCGTGCATTCGAGATCGGTCCACGTTCATCGGCTGCAGAAGCGGCGCGACGGAACGGCTCTGTCGGGCTTACTGATTACTCCGATCTGCTCAATTTGATCGAGGTATGAGAAGAGCCACGTGCCGGGTATATTGGTTGAAGATTCCGCGGCGTTGCCAGCCAGTGGCTTGTCTTAGTTCCAACCATTGATACCGCTGAGATACTCCTCGACGAGATGGCAACGTTGACAGCGTCGTGCAGCTGGCATGGTGCTCCGACACCTAAATCGAGAGGCAGTTTACAGTGGTCCACCGGATGCTAAGAGGCTTAGCGCTGCCGGGAAGGAAGCGATATGGCAGCAAGCGATCATAGAAAATGGTACGGAAGACTGGAGAACGAACGGATGTGTACCTACGCGCGCATACACACATATATACGCGCACATACACACACACACACACACACACACACACACACACACACACACACACACACACACACACACACACACACACACACACACACACACACACACACACACACACACACACACACACACACACACACACACACACACACACACACACACACACACACACACACACACACACACACACACACACACACACACACACACACACACACACACACACACACACACACACACACACACACACACACACACACACACACACACACACACACACACACACACACACACACACACACACACACACACACACACACACATACACACATGTATTTATAGCTTCTCGACTAGCCGACATCGAAAGACTACAAGACGCATCTCTTGCTCTTACGTTTGACGCTGCCGATGATGACGGGGTTAATGGAAACTTGGAAATTACACGTTGATCGTAGACGAATGCTTATGTGAATGATGTGCGCGAATAAATCTTCATTTGTATCATCTCTTTACTGACACTTGTAATTTTGTTTATTCTAGTAACACCAGTTTTTATAATAACACTATATTTGTTTCTTTCGATAGTCGGCAGAATCGTCGAATAATCATCGAGAGAAATAGCGGAGAAAATTTATTTACGACTTTTATTACTCTCATCTAAAGCGATAAATATAGCGATTATTATGGAAACTAGTGTTGCATTACGAGAATTGCTTAACCGTATTCAACGGTAATCTCACCATTACGACTTATTCGATATGATCAGTTTCTTGTTGCCCGTTTCGCATCGTTCTCCAACTGGAAATATCCTTGCATCTTATAATATTGCTAATCCTGATGACGTTAATCCTGCATGTCGATGATCTACGGCGCCTTAGAGCACCGCTATCCCGTGGAATGTCTGGATCCATTACGCTGTTAGTTGTTGCGTCCGATGACTGCGAGGATTTATAGACGCATGTAGACACTGTCCTCCCCGGGGTGAATGGATTTTATCGTTTCGTAGAGGCCCGTGAAATTCCTCATGGCCGACCGACAATGACGGCCAATCAACAAACCATTCTGATCGCCGTGTAACGTCGATTACAAAAGGAAACTTACGAATGTGTCCATCTAGACTCTTGGCGTGACTCCTTAACAACGATTTTTTCTCTACGTCATTTTTGGCTTATTTTACCTCGATTGAATTACATCGTCTCTCGACGTGAAAGCACGAAACGTGCATAAAGTGGTATCCTCAACGGGATACATAAACACGGACGCTTCCTGCATCACCCGAGCTGAATTTTTATCACCGACTTATCACCGATAAATCGCAGCCTAGCCAATCTCAGGTGACTTATTTTTTTTTGCGGCAGGTTGCGGCCAGGTAATTCAAAACCGTTGCACTACATTTTCCTCGGATTAATCACCGATGATGCTGACTGTCTCAGTAATACACATGAGCGCAATAGCAGACTTATCTCAAGACTATTAATGTCAAAAATAAATTTTTTTTATTACTCTATTTTTATAAAAATATTTAAAGATATAGGCACAACACATGTTATATAATTCCATTCTTGTGTTTATGAAAAAAAGAAAATGATTCTCGTCATTACATAACAATCACGGAAATTATCACTTGCTCGGTAGGCTTTACAAGCTGTCTTTGAAATATGTTGCAAATTACAAAGCGATCACCGTGCTACTCTTCAAACGCACTGCTTAATAGAAGATATAAATGTAGCCATTTCTATTTCCATTCAAGCTGACCTTGCACTGCGATATTAATAGACATTAAATCGCTTTGCAGATACTGATTGCGATAACGCTGTTATATTGAGTTCGTCACTCTTGCTTGTGGGAAATATATTTTATAAATTTCAATATATTAATCTCCATAAACAAATTTACTATTTTATATAAAATAAACATTATATTCTTTTCATCAAATAATACTCAAATTTGGTACATCATTGATAAAAGATAAATAATTTTCTTATAAATATAATCGCTTCACAATCGGCTTCCTAAAGTTTTTTTATTAAATTTCTTAAAACATAAAATTTTCTGTTTAAAAAAGATAATATTAAATTTATATATGTGTATA
>NW_021848569.1:51073-57149 GCF_003651465.1 Formica exsecta
TGTGTGTGTGTGTGTGTGTGTGTGTGTGTGTGTGTAGTAAAATACTCAATTGTTTTAAAATTTAATAATACGATAAAGCATATGAATAATTCTTATTCTAAACTTGGCGCCGCAGGGACACTGTAGTTATTAGTGATTTCTGGTTCTATTTGATCATCAGTCGCACTATGTTACCAGCTGACGGACCGATTCAATTTACTGTTGTCTCAATAATTTTATTATACTTAATAAATTGATTTAAAAAATAGATTTATTTTTCTATTGGATTTTGCTATCAAAATTCTGAAAAGTAAGATTTACGTTTTCTATTTCTTCTTCTGCTGAAAATATATCAGATTTCCGCTTTGATATTGAAGGAAAGGAAAGAGTTCTGTATCCTAAAATATATCATATATCACATAGATTTTTGACTTTATAATTTTTTTAAGATTAAAAATTAATTATAGGAAGATCTTTTTTGATCCAAAAGAAATAAATTAAATATATAATAATTAATAAGATCTCGATATTATGTCAAAAATATTACTCGAATTATAGAAGTACATTAGGATTCTGAAAATAAATTTTTTCATAGACGATCTAGTATACATTAAATACAATTGCAATCACACGCTGTAGTGCATGATATTCTTAGCCAGCTGCAGCTTGGAGCATCGGTAAATCGATATAGTTACAATTTTTGGGAAAAGAGAAATAGTCGGCGTTGTGGCTGCTCACAAAGTGGAGGGGATCATCAATGATGACCAACGACGCCATTAACCGTATGCCCACCGACGCGTGCATGGCATTCTTTGCCAGTTTTGCTGTTACTCCGAAACGATTCGAATACTCGAATCTCGGCGATCGTGGCGGCAGTTCGCGCTTGTGATAAAAATCTGATTAAAATTATTTTTTCTCACTAAAAAATCGTAAGTATGACCGAAAGAAGAGCGATTTTCAAAGATTGCTTGGTACTTGCATACCACATGAATCAACTGTGCCACCGCATCGTGTGTCATGACATTGAAGAACGCGCAATCTCTGTATCTCAAGTCTAAACGTCGATATTGCGTCGAATGAATAGTGATGTGTCTGTTTATAAAATGTGAACGTTTTTTAATTTCGTCGAACAATATTCGTCTAATTTATGCAGCGAGAAATACAATTTGCGTCTTTGATCCAAATGTTTCGCCTCTTGTAGCATGAGCTGCCAACGCTGTCAATTATTGGCGCATTCTTCTTATCGCATTTTTTAAATTGATGCTCGGGAATATCAGAGGATAAATGCTAATATAATTGTTTAAATGTAGAATTAGTTTTGCGGATTAATACAATTTTGTAAGCTATTTAATTTTATGATCAATCGCAATTCTTTCGAAACGTATTTACGTTGGTAACTCTGACGCACGTCGACGCCCAAGTTTTACAACAGCCGCTCGATAATCATCATTGTCGGTGATTAAGGCGCGCGTTTTGTGCTTTCTCAACTTTTTATTTTTATTTTAGTGTGAACGATGGCGGTTTTGGAATCTTGTTGGTCGCCGTGCATTTGGACAAACAGTGTTAAAACTGGCTCTAAAGCTATAGCATTTTACACAGTGGTAAGTGCTTTAATTGACTGTAATTAAGAAGTGTTTAAAATTAGAGGCAATGATAATGCTTAAGTATATCTAGCAGAGAATAATTTTAATGTGGAATTTTCTGTGTCGATATATAAAATAATCGATTTTTTATTTCTTTCAGGCAATTAGTATAGTGTTAATTACATTAATATGCTACCAACTGGCTGGTGGCGATTCCACACAATTATACAATCCGTTGTTTGAAGCTGACGTGAGAGGCTGTAAGTATGACACAGATTACATATAATGATAGCGCTTCAAGAATAAAAAGAGAATAGTAATAAATTTAAAAAAGATAAATATCCACGTGATATTTTGTTTTTTAACAAAGATATTCTCGATACTATGCGCACTAGCACACTTGCATCGTTCTTGATGTATATGTGCAGATTGTGCCGATAATCATGATGACTTCTCATGTAAAAGTAAATTGAAGTTGTGGAATAATTCTTTTTTCTTTTTTTTCAAGAAAATTGATTTTAAAAATTTGCGTTTTTTATATTACCAGAGAAAGAGAGAGAGAGAGAGAGAGAGAGAGAGGCTCTTAGTTTCAACAATATTTTTATTGTCATATCTCTAAAAAAAGAGAAAATAAAAAAAATGCTTATAATTTTTAGCCATGCAAGTTGTCGGAGGCTGCCTAATCACTTATCTGCTTTTATTAATAATAAGCGCCTTATTAATGGTTTACGGCATAAAAGAAGGTGTACGTGGATGGTTATTGCCGTGGCTTCTCGGATGGTTTCTCGTTTGTTTGTTCCAGTTAGTCTTCGGACTGTGGCTTTTAGGCGGTTATTATATTTATGTGAGTCTTCTTTTTTTTTTACTTGGGCCATGACTCTTTTACCATCTGATAAACACTCGCAATCATATCGCTTCTCTGTATGTTTTTTGCTCTAGTTGGACTCCGTATTCGCGACATTGTGCAATTGGCTCTGGATGTCTTATAACGTAAGTGTAGCGCATATAGTGCGCGTTATCAAAGTTATTTTTGATAATTATATCTTTCATATTTTTTTCAGATATATTGTTGGCTGGTTGTTTTATCAATGTACAAAATATTTGCAAAACTGCAGTCTCCCAACATAGAACTTTTGTGGCCTTAAAGGAAAGTACAATATACGAAAGCGAGATACATATATATTAATAGTCACCAAGAAGAATGTGTGAGAGATAGAATCTCCATTCAGATTTATTTAAAAAAATCTACGTGAAAGAAACATATAAATTTATTAAGTTGACATGAAGTTATCTTTAAATAATATAATTTATACTTGAAAAGTTTCCGCAATAGTTGTCTAAAAGACAAAATTTGCCTTTTCATCAATTCTCATATATTTTTACAATCTTCCTTATATATATATAATTTATATAACATACATACTTTTGATATACATATTATTTAATAATACATGTATTTTTAATAACGCTTTTAAAAATCGCAATAGTTGTTTTAAGCTGCGTTAAACGTAATTATGTAATTACGTATTAACACGCTTACGTTTGTTACGTTTAGATAAATTCATATTAACATTAATCATGTCATAGCGCTTTTCTACTTAAGTTTTATTAATTAAGTTTTAATCTACTTTAAATGGTAATAATGTACAATTATTTGTCGATGAAAAAGGATAAGAGAGAGAGAGAGAGAGAGAGAGGCTCTTAGTTTCAACAATATTTTTATTGTCATATCTCTAAAAAAAGAGAAAATAAAAAAAATGCTTATAATTTTTAGCCATGCAAGTTGTCGGAGGCTGCCTAATCACTTATCTGCTTTTATTAATAATAAGCGCCTTATTAATGGTTTACGGCATAAAAGAAGGTGTACGTGGATGGTTATTGCCGTGGCTTCTCGGATGGTTTCTCGTTTGTTTGTTCCAGTTAGTCTTCGGACTGTGGCTTTTAGGCGGTTATTATATTTATGTGAGTCTTCTTTTTTTTTTACTTGGGCCATGACTCTTTTACCATCTGATAAACACTCGCAATCATATCGCTTCTCTGTATGTTTTTTGCTCTAGTTGGACTCCGTATTCGCGACATTGTGCAATTGGCTCTGGATGTCTTATAACGTAAGTGTAGCGCATATAGTGCGCGTTATCAAAGTTATTTTTGATAATTATATCTTTCATATTTTTTTCAGATATATTGTTGGCTGGTTGTTTTATCAATGTACAAAATATTTGCAAAACTGCAGTCTCCCAACATAGAACTTTTGTGGCCTTAAAGGAAAGTACAATATACGAAAGCGAGATACATATATATTAATAGTCACCAAGAAGAATGTGTGAGAGATAGAATCTCCATTCAGATTTATTTAAAAAAATCTACGTGAAAGAAACATATAAATTTATTAAGTTGACATGAAGTTATCTTTAAATAATATAATTTATACTTGAAAAGTTTCCGCAATAGTTGTCTAAAAGACAAAATTTGCCTTTTCATCAATTCTCATATATTTTTACAATCTTCCTTATATATATATAATTTATATAACATACATACTTTTGATATACATATTATTTAATAATACATGTATTTTTAATAACGCTTTTAAAAATCGCAATAGTTGTTTTAAGCTGCGTTAAACGTAATTATGTAATTACGTATTAACACGCTTACGTTTGTTACGTTTAGATAAATTCATATTAACATTAATCATGTCATAGCGCTTTTCTACTTAAGTTTTATTAATTAAGTTTTAATCTACTTTAAATGGTAATAATGTACAATTATTTGTCGATGAAAAAGGATAAGAGAGAGAGAGAGAGAGAGAGAGTTTATAATGTAACAGAAGACTGAGAGAAAGCCTTTTAAAATATTCGTCCAAATTGCCACAAGCTACAAGTTTTATTTGGAAGCTTAGAATCTTATTTAATAGATAAATTAAAATAATGATAATAGCATCACGTCTTATATTATAAATTCGTGATAGAGGTCTTTTTACATGGCCGCTATTGTTTTTTTCTTGACAATTTTATAGAGATTATACAGTTTTTCTATTTTTTCTACAACATTAGTCGAATAATATATGTAAAAAATCATTATTTGATGAAAAAATAAACTTCTATTTACATTATACAAATTAAGAATAAATGAATTTTTCATTTTAATCCTATCATTATAAATAATATATCTCCGTACATTATTCTTCTATTCTTTTTCTTTTTATTATAAAAATCGCTTTATTTGTCAACATATATAATAACATTTAAATGATAATTTTCAATTGCAAATGTATGTTTACTGATAGATTTATTACTAATAAAAATGCAGTTTAATAAAATCATAGTAATATATAGAAGTCTGTGGTAAATGTAGTTATGTGTATAGACACCGACAAGATAAATAATAATTTTTTTAAATATGATGGATTACTGATAGAAGTAGTAATTCGGCATCAGACTCACGAGATAATTGTGATGGTAGTATATATGCAAAAATAATAGATTAGATACCTAATACTTTTCCTGTAGATAGAAAGAGATGGCAAATATTATATTTTCTATCCTTCATTTAACCAAATGTATGAACCACATGCTTGATATGATGTTTATTATTATTAGAAATGGTCAACAGTTTTATATATCACGCAGTGTGGTTATAATTAAATTTTAAATATCTAATTGTAAATCTAATGTTGCATTGCTAATTTTCTTATATAAAATTTATATTTTTATTTAAATAACAGAAATAGTAATGCTGTATGATGTATATTGGAGAAAAAATGGCAACATTTTCTTTCATTCGTAAGTAATTAATAAACGATTATGATTTAAAATGTAATAAAATTATCTATATACGAGTTATAAACTGTCCATATACACAATAATTGTGTATAAGAAGAAAATTCATATACATATAATTATATATGTCTTTTAAAAGAAATAACACAATACAAAAATTATTTTTTAATTATTTTTCAATTATTCTTTTTATTTTTCCTGGTTTTACGGACAGAGATTATACAAGAAAAAAACGTACACGTATATGGACATATTTTATATACAATTATATATATTTACTCTTTTCATCAGTTATTCCTTATGAGATAAATTTTCCATGTGTCTTTCAGTGAATATTACTAAAAAGAATGTTTTTTATATTTAAAAAATATGTTTTTTATATGCACAGAAATTATTTGTAATATTATTTATTTTATTAATTTAATTGCACAATTATTATATATAAAATAATTATTTCTCTTGTTTCTACAAAATTACAATAAATGGAATTAGATATATCTCATATTTACTTGCTCTTGTTTTAGTTAATTGATCTTTACTTCCTTTTAAGTATAGCAATATTTTTTGTGCTAATGAATCTATATTTTCAATATCAGTTATTTTATTTCATTGCAATGCAATAGAGAAAACTCCTATCACTCTACCGATCCTTAAAACACAGGCACACAATTCCATTGCTCACGTTATGCCATAGATGGCACGAGAATTTATTTTATTCAAGCACAGAAAGTA
>NW_021848569.1:57192-60877 GCF_003651465.1 Formica exsecta
AATTGCACGATTATTATATATAAAATAATTATTTCTCTTGTTTCTACAAAATTACAATAAATGGAATTAGATATATCTCATATTTACTTGCTCTTGTTTTAGTTAATTGATCTTTACTTCCTTTTAAGTATAGCAATATTTTTTGTGCTAATGGATCTATACTTTCAATATCAAATACTTTATTTCACTGCAATGCAATAGAGAAAACTCCTATCACTCTACCGATCTTTAAAACACAGACACACAATTCCATTGCTCACGTTATGCCATAGATGGCACGAGAATTTATTTTATTCAAGCACAGAAAGTCAATCAAAAATTTTATCTACAGATGATAAAATATGTATTATAAATTTTATAGCAACAAAATATTTACAATTTTGTAATAATTAATCACTTATACGTAATATTATATTTTTTACATTATTCTTTAGTAATTTTTTAAATATTGTTACTATTATATCGAGATAAAATGAAATATGACGCCTATATATACATATATAGTATATTTAAAAATAATATCACTATATATATAAAAAATTATTGCAGAGAGAGAGACTATATGTGTGTGTGGTAAAAAAAATATTAGATATAAAATAGTATGATAAGTAGAAAAGTAAAATATGTATACTAATAATGTACGTGTGCATAAAATAATTGAATTAATATTTTATTACGCGTAAAAGTTATATCTATATATTATTTAATTGCCAAAAATTAAATACAATTATACTCATATGTGATTATACACACACATATGTATATATATTTATGCTCATTTAACAGCTTATAAAATAATTTCAAAACAGTGGAATAAAATAATGTATTTCTGGGATTCAAACAGGAATACAAAAATACAGATTTTTTTTTTGACATTTGGATTAAATTAAAGAAACGCCTGTTGCGCTAATCGCAACTACTTACGTAATTTTTCCGTCATTCTGATCGATCCACCGACGAAATCGTACAGGACAAAAGATCCAGATCCAAGAGAGATCCAGCAAGGATCACGGTCTTACATACTTCTTCTTCTTCTTCTTCTTCTTCTTTCTTATTGTGGCCACATCCGATCTAATTGGATCGGTATAATCCGGCCAAAAACAGGTTGGGAGTAACAAATGAGAGTAACAAATGGAAAGATTCCTCTAAAGGGCATTCTATAATGGCAGTAACAAGGCTGTAGGAGTAGGAGAGTATACTGTTTTTAGTGATGTAAAGACCGAGAGTAACGAAATAGGCAATTCCCATTTCCTCTTAAAAGTTTTTGCCTATTACGTTTACTCTATCGTATTGTGGACGGAGCCCGCGTAAGCAGCTTACGCCAAAAATCTTACTCCGTTGTGATATGTTTGTGATTTAATGAGTATGACTAACATTTTTATTCAACGTATGTTCTCTAGATTGGAAGAGAAGACAAAGAATTTGCAGATAGCAGAACGAAATGCAATGATACATGAAAAATGCGCCTGTGATTTGCATTTGAATCAGATGAAGGAGCGAGTCGATTTTGCAGAAGCAATCATATCACGTGTCTTGTGCGTATCGTGGAAAAGCCCTATAGAGGGAAGCATATTTCTGCCGCAAACATCGGCAGCATACATGCAAACACAGAGAAGAATGAATTTTAGCGATATTATTCATCAGGCATTGCAGGAGGTTTTGTATATGTTTTCGAGAGGGGAGGATCCTTTGATAGACGTGTCATCTGGCCGTGAAGACAATCCGAATAGTCAAGCGAGTCTTTTGTTAATTTCTGTGAGGTATCCTGTATCTCGTCAATTTTGGACAACACCATTATTAGGCGACAGTTCATTAGAACCGAAAAGTTTTACTTATTTATTAGATTGTTATTCAAGAATTGCAATTGAAAAAAGAAATCATGGAAAGGTACGCATATACACACACATATCTTCAACATTAGACAAGATTTTATTAAACTAATTCTTTTTTATATATTTTATAGCAATCCAGTGTACTTCTCTCCGATACTCTTTCCGATGTAGTGACAATTTTGAAAGCGCAATGTGTTCAGTATTCCAGCCGTGTCATCTGGCCGTGAAGACAGTCCGAATAGTCAAGCGAGTCCTTTGTTAAGTTTTGTGGGGGCTTCTTCTTCTTATCAATTACCGATGATACCAATACCAGACGACAACTCATCAGAACCGAAAAGTTTTACTTATTTATTAAATTGCTATTCATTAATTGCAATTGAAGAAAGAAATCATGGGAAGGTACGCATATACACACACATATCTTCAAAATTAGACAAGATTTTATTAAACTAATTCTTTTTTATATATTTTATAGCAATCCTGTCTACTTCTCCTCGAAATTCTCTACGAAGTAGTGGCAATTTTGAAAGCGCAATGTGTTCAGTATTCCATCCTCGTTCTACAAGGGTTAATCGGCATGTACCATGTACCTGCTGTCATACCTGATTGCACCACTTATCTTTTCAATCGGATATTATCGCAGAACTTACCTCGGGGCTATCTTCGCGAGCTCGTGGCTAGGACACACACGAATCCGGATATGTTCGATCAAATTTTCGCTCCAGTCTTGTCTAAGCTGTATTTCGCGATATACAAGGCGAGCTTAAACGGCAATACGCCAAGAAGACCGATGGACACGCTAGGCGAACTAATAGAGATTCGCAGTGGACCAAACAGCAATATACATCCGATTTGCCGTTTGATAACGAATAGTGTTCTTAAATTCTTGCCTGATGTTATGACATCAGCAGCCGGAAGAGAGCTCTCGAGAACTTCACTCCTGGGACCGTTTCTCTCGGCATTGGTATCTGCCGAAGTGCAACCGAGACTGCTGGAGATATTCTTCATTATTGACAATCCGAAAAAATCGATGACTCTCGAGCTGCAGTCAGGGTTGGAGAATACCAGAATGTCGTTGCACAAGATGTTTGATACGATACTCGCGAATAGCAGTTGCCGCGATGCCACTCTTGCATACTTGGCGGCGTTGCTACGTCACAACGATAAACGCGTGCAAATACAGACGGAGGATAATTTCTCCTTGGCCGGAGATGGATTTATGTTGAATCTACTATCGATTTTGCAAATGCTCTCTGTGAATATCAAGCTGGATACTGTAGACCCGCTATATCCATTTCATCCTTCCAATTTCATCGAGATAAAAAACGACACAAGATTGAAACTCACTTCGCAAGAGGTTGCGGAATGGCAGAAACATTTGGACAGCACACATAAATGGACGGAACCGAAGTTTCCGACACAATGTTGGTTCCTCACGCTGCATTGTCATCACATCGCGCTGTTACCGGCGTTGCAAAACTATCGGAGAAAATTGTATGACTCAGAGGGTTTACAAGAAATGCTCGACGAACTGCAAGCTACAGAATCTCAATGGAAAGATGGTCCTTTAGCGGAGCACAATAAAGACTTGATCGAACAATGGAAGCAACAGTTGAAGCAACTGGTTACATTCAAATTATGTGCAGAGATAGGATGGTCTCTGATAGAGCCCATCTTTTTGAGAAGATGCTTAGGCTTTTATATATCGGTCGCCGAATTTTTGCTGAGTCTTCTAACGCAGACTGCTCTGAATAATTCTTTTCCCGAACTTCCGTTGCCTCAAGAAGTTATGTGCAAATTCACCGCATTACCAGAATGGTACGTGGAAGACATAGTGGAATTCTTGTTATTCA
>NW_021848569.1:64467-65801 GCF_003651465.1 Formica exsecta
ATGTGGTTGCCCTTCATAAAGCTTAATTCTTTTGTGCCATTCTGCTACATTATGTGGATTTTGTCGTAATAATACAGAATTGAGTAACAATAATCTCCTTTCCATAAGATGTTCCAATCATGCTAGTCTCAATTCTAATTTTATATCATCTAAAACAAAAAGATATAGTTAATAATCAAATTTATAATAAATATGTGAACTTATGTATTGTATAAGTTATTAACAAATTGAATTAATATACATATTATTTACCTTCTTCAGTGGGATTTTTTGCTGCTTCTTCTATAAGTTTTTTAAGACTAAGTTCTTCAAATTGTGCATAAGCATCAAAAACTTGAGTAAAATCTCTAATAGAAGGTACATATTATTTACCTTCTTCAGTGGGATTTTTTGCTGCTTCTTCTATAAGTTTTTTAAGACTAAGTTCTCCAAATTGTGCATAAGCATCAAAAACTTGAGTAAAATCTCTGACTGTAGTAACAGTTTGTATAGCTTCTTCATAAATATCTCTTGCCTGAATAATATTAAATATATATTTGATAAATAATAATTCATAGAGAGAATATAACATTTGTAATAAATAATATACTGTAAAATATTATAAAGTGTTATTTTTATATATAAATATTTAAAGCTAGTTATATACCCTCTCAAAAAGACCACTTCAAACATAGTAATCTGCTAGTGAATTCCATAAAGGTCCCAATTGATCTGTATAACGTCTTAATCCACCTCTAATAATAGCATCTACATTCAGGGACTTTATTTTAGCAGGATTTTTTGATATTAAATCACATAATTCATTTCATAATTGATGATTAGATTTTCCGTGTTTTGATACAAATGATACAAAATTAACAATCTGTGCAAGTTTTATAGCACCCTCATCAAGTCTACCAACTGATATTAGATATTCGATATATTCTTCTGTATCTTCTGTATCTTACTATACATATATACAAAATACATATACATATATATAAATTTATATAAAACAGATAAAATAAAATATATACATAATAAAACTTTTGCCAAAAACAAAGTTTTCTCAACTCTTAATGTGTATATTTATATTAATCAAAAACATGACAAATATATAATAGTATTAATTATAATATAAATTGTTACAAATATTAGTATTATTAAATATATTAGTGTTCTTACCTTTAAATATCTTCTAAAGACCCTGACAGCAGTCTCATAAACATTATGTTTCTTTAAGAAATTAATATATAATGGCCATATACGATGATGCTGAGTGATGGGAAGTGCTCTAAGAGAACGATCAAATACCTGACGTGTTCGTGTTATATAACATTGTTCAGTCATTAGTG
>NW_021848569.1:70429-70551 GCF_003651465.1 Formica exsecta
AAAATGTTATTTTTATATATAAATATTTAAAGCTAGTTATATACCCTCTCAAAAAGACCACTTCGAACATAGTAATCTGCTAGTGAATTCCATAAAGGTCCCAATTGATCTGTATAACGTCT
>NW_021848570.1:0-8767 GCF_003651465.1 Formica exsecta
AGCGTAAATACAACAAGCTCGCCGCGCAACTCGACAACCAATCAGGCACGCGGTAAAATGGCAACAATACGTGCGATACATATGGACTCAAAACGCACACTTCTCGGTACAAATAACTTTTTTTATAGACGAAACTTATTTAATGATCCTAATTTTTTATGTTAATATCTTTACTTTTTAATACACTTATCTTTATAGGAATTTAAATTGTAATTTACAAATTCCAATTTTGTCGAAAATTTTTATCAAACCTTGTTTTTAAATATTGATAAGAGAAATATTGATATTATTAAGAGTGTATTCCAATATTCACTGCCAGTATTGTAAAATCTATAATTTACGTTACTATAGATTTTCAGTACTGGCAGTGACTATCAGAATGCAGCCTATGATAGAAGGCTACAAAATATTATTTAAAAAATACATCTATTTATTGAATAGATATAAGATAATAAAGAACCAAAAAATAACGATAAAAGTAACAACTAATTCGTTACCGTTACTGTAAAAATGTAACGACGTTACCGTTACCGTTACAAACAGAAAAAAGTAACGATCGTTACCGAAAAAAAGTAACTGTAACGGTAACGACGTTACAAGTAACGCGTTACTTCCCAACCCTGGTAATAACCGAAAGCGACCGTCGTCGTCGAGCTCATTTCCATCGTTCAGTTCCGCGATTCTCTACCACTTCGTCCCGGTTTTGCACTGCCCTTCAATCTCGCTGCTTTTTCACGTTACCATTTTCTCGCAAGCTCTTTGCCCGTCTCTGTTTATCCTTTTCTTCTGCTTGTTTTAATTTTGGTCGTATCTTCGCGCTCCTCAAATTTAACAACTGCAAATCATTTGTATAATTTTTGCTTTAATTAGTTCTTCGTTATTGCGTTGTTTTAAGTTAATTTGATTCTTAAATACTTTGTTGGAACATTGCCATTTCTCCGTTAATATGTACAGATATTCCGTTAAGATTTTAAGAAGTATTGATTGATAACAATATGCTAATAGGTCGACTATATTTTGCAAGTCTAATAAATTATACAAAATAAAGAAAAAATTACGAGATTATTTTTTCATAAAAATATGACATTTGATAAAAAAATATACTTTATAAATGATAAAATTTATCTATTATAAAAATTATAAAATTTATCTATTATAAAAATTATAAAATTTATCTATTATAAAAATTATAAAATTTATCTATTATAAAAATTATAAAATTTATCTATTATAAAAATTATAAAATTTATCTATTATAAAAATTATAAAATTTATCTATTATAAAAATTATAAAATTTATCTATTATAAAAATTATAAAATTTATCTATTATAAAAATTATAAAATTTATCTATTATAAAAATTATAAAATTTATCTATTATAAAAATTATAAAATTTATCTATTATAAAAATTATAAAATTTATCTATTATAAAAATTATAAAATTTATCTATTATAAAAATTATAAAATTTATCTATTATAAAAATTATAAAATTTATCTATTATAAAAATTATAAAATTTATCTATTATAAAAATTATAAAATTTATCTATTATAAAAATTATAAAATTTATCTATTATAAAAATTATAAAATTTATCTATTATAAAAATTATAAAATTTATCTATTATAAAAATTATAAAATTTATCTATTATAAAAATTATAAAATTTATCTATTATAAAAATTATAAAATTTATCTATTATAAAAATTATAAAATTTATCTATTATAAAAATTATAAAATTTATCTATTATAAAAATTATAAAATTTATCTATTATAAAAATTATAAAATTTATCTATTATAAAAATTATAAAATTTATCTATTATAAAAATTATAAAATTTATCTATTATAAAAATTATAAAATTTATCTATTATAAAAATTATAAAATTTATCTATTATAAAAATTATAAAATTTATCTATTATAAAAATTATAAAATTTATCTATTATAAAAATTATAAAATTTATCTATTATAAAAATTATAAAATTTATCTATTATAAAAATTATAAAATTTATCTATTATAAAAATTATAAAATTTATCTATTATAAAAATTATAAAATTTATCTATTATAAAAATTATAAAATTTATCTATTATAAAAATTATAAAATTTATCTATTATAAAAATTATAAAATTTATCTATTATAAAAATTATAAAATTTATCTATTATAAAAATTATAAAATTTATCTATTATAAAAATTATAAAATTTATCTATTATAAAAATTATAAAATTTATCTATTATAAAAATTATAAAATTTATCTATTATAAAAATTATAAAATTTATCTATTATAAAAATTATAAAATTTATCTATTATAAAAATTATAAAATTTATCTATTATAAAAATTATAAAATTTATCTATTATAAAAATTATAAAATTTATCTATTATAAAAATTATAAAATTTATCTATTATAAAAATTATAAAATTTATCTATTATAAAAATTATAAAATTTATCTATTATAAAAATTATAAAATTTATCTATTATAAAAATTATAAAATTTATCTATTATAAAAATTATAAAATTTATCTATTATAAAAATTATAAAATTTATCTATTATAAAAATTATAAAATTTATCTATTATAAAAATTATAAAATTTATCTATTATAAAAATTATAAAATTTATCTATTATAAAAATTATAAAATTTATCTATTATAAAAATTATAAAATTTATCTATTATAAAAATTATAAAATTTATCTATTATAAAAATTATAAAATTTATCTATTATAAAAATTATAAAATTTATCTATTATAAAAATTATAAAATTTATCTATTATAAAAATTATAAAATTTATCTATTATAAAAATTATAAAATTTATCTATTATAAAAATTATAAAATTTATCTATTATAAAAATTATAAAATTTATCTATTATAAAAATTATAAAATTTATCTATTATAAAAATTATAAAATTTATCTATTATAAAAATTATAAAATTTATCTATTATAAAAATTATAAAATTTATCTATTATAAAAATTATAAAATTTATCTATTATAAAAATTATAAAATTTATCTATTATAAAAATTATAAAATTTATCTATTATAAAAATTATAAAATTTATCTATTATAAAAATTATAAAATTTATCTATTATAAAAATTATAAAATTTATCTATTATAAAAATTATAAAATTTATCTATTATAAAAATTATAAAATTTATCTATTATAAAAATTATAAAATTTATCTATTATAAAAATTATAAAATTTATCTATTATAAAAATTATAAAATTTATCTATTATAAAAATTATAAAATTTATCTATTATAAAAATTATAAAATTTATCTATTATAAAAATTATAAAATTTATCTATTATAAAAATTATAAAATTTATCTATTATAAAAATTATAAAATTTATCTATTATAAAAATTATAAAATTTATCTATTATAAAAATTATAAAATTTATCTATTATAAAAATTATAAAATTTATCTATTATAAAAATTATAAAATTTATCTATTATAAAAATTATAAAATTTATCTATTATAAAAATTATAAAATTTATCTATTATAAAAATTATAAAATTTATCTATTATAAAAATTATACCGTTACAAATAGAAAAAAGTAACGATCGTTACCGAAAAATAGTAACTGTAACGGTAACGACGTGACAAGTAACGCGTTACTTCCCAACCCTGATAAAATGTATGAACATTCAACATACAGGATATTATTTTCATATCATGGAAGTAAAATGTATATTCACAAAATGTCCAATGTTATATGGGATATTAGTAACTATATTATTATATTATTAATCATTTGTCAAAAAATAAAATATGAATGGTAGAATATTAAAAAAGAAGGAATATATCAATATTTTAAGAATTATCTTTTAACATTTCGTAAAATAGTTGCAAATATCGTTGTATCCATTCATCTTGTTTCTCTGGTGATAACCTTCTTAAATTATACCCAAATAATTTTAAAAATGCATCTATATGGTCTTCTTGAGGTGGTGGTGGAAGAATAACATTAGGAAGCGGTTGGCTTAATGCATTTGTTATTCCAAATGGTTGTCGGTTTCTGACGCCTTTTCTTTCTTACACGATCATCTTAAGAAAATAATAAAAAATTTTAATTTGAAAAATATTTAATTTGGAAATAATATATGATAATTATTTAATACCTCCTGATATACTCGTATCTTGATTATCTTCAATATTCTTGCAAATATTACTGCTGCTGTTCTCTCCATCATTAATGTTGGAAATAGTACTATATAATTTATTATTTTATATAAAAAAATCTCTTCTTCAGATGATAATCTTTCCTTTGCATTCTTTTGATTTAAATTTTTATTACTAGTGGGTTGAATATTTTCTGAAATAAAAAATAACATGTATCATACAATAAATGTAACAAGTCATTTATGGTGTTTCAAAATTTTTTGTATTATAATAAAATTTTTTACAATATTAATCTTATTTAGATTATCATCGTTGAAAGGTACAGATGCTATTGTTTCAGTGCCTTGTATCAAACTTCTTCTTACAATAAATACTCCATCATCTAAAAACATTATAAGAAAAATTTAATATTATTGTTGTAATTAAAATAAAGTTTATGAATATAAACATTTAACCTAATACAGGATAAAAATACAAATTCTCATCCGTAATAAAATTAGAATATTCTTCAAGATATTTATGTGTTGGTACTTCATCCTCATTACATATAGTTTCACATAATCCGCATGTTTGAACATAAAACTCATTCTACAAAAAATATTTAATTTATTTCAATGCTTTCTCTTGCCGTTACACAAAAGATTTTTATATTTTTGACATAACCTATATCAACAGATTTATATGTACATTTTCATTACATATAAAAATTACATTATATAATATTATTATTAATCATGTTTAATATTCATTATAAAATTATACTTACCCTTTGATTATTCATTTGACTTCTAAATTTCAAAGTTGTCGCTAGCTAATATCGCTTGTAGTTGGAAAAATCTAACTACAAAATCACGTCGCTAACGATTACGTGACGTCACTATATCGCTGAAAACGAGCGATAGAGCGATGCATGAAATGGTAAAGGATATCGAATATCTATAACTAGAATTACATCTAAATACTTAATTCATAAGTAAAAGTAATTTTATGTAATGAATGCTACATAAATATTTGATTCGTAACATAACTATACGCAAAATAAATACAGAAAAACATATTAAAACACACTTAAAAGGTGAAAACCATAGGTTTCAAATATATAGAAAGTTTTTTTTTTTTAAATGATAAATTTTTTTTCTAAATATTCATAAAAAATGATTTCAACAAACTCACCATATCATTGTTTAAGTCCGGTAAAATGGATTCAATTGGCAAAGACAGTGTATTATAGATCTTGCACACCTCCCCCAGCAGTGAGATCCTTTCTCGATCAAATAACGGACATTCCCAAAAAACATGGTTGGCAGTTTCCAGCTGGTTGCATGATACACAAAGCGGGGAGTCTACAATATGGAATCTATATAAGCTCTCGTTAAGGGACGTATGTGAACTTCTCAATCTACATATGCTCTTATGACTGTTTTCTTACAAAGTAATATTTTGTGAAACCAACTGCACCTGGAAAATGAAAAGTAATTCTTAAAATAGAAAGATCCACGATCAGAACCAGAAGTCTTACACCAATCAAAGAAATTTTGAATGTAGTTCGGAGCTCTGAAAAGTTTTGATACAGATTCGTCAAGATTGGTAATAGTCAACCTAGTGAAATTGGCCTCCTTTTGTTTCAAGCCATCCGTAAATAAACAGAAGGAATTCTCAAGTTCAACGGCAAATTTATCTCTAAACACTAAATCAGGCTGACAAACGGTGGAAAGGTAATGTCCAGATTCTAAGTCAACAAGAGGTATATGCGAGATCGACTCGAAGCTCTTGGAGAAACCCAATGGTCTTGAATCCTTTTCCAAAAGATGAGAATAATTTTTCACAATTCTGTAATTAATAACCAAAGGAATATCCAAAAATCTGTTGATTATAGTGGGGTTATTTTCAATGTATATAATCGATTCTAAAATTGAACCCAGTGGGTGATTAGGATTAGCACAAGTTTTAGTTAAAAAATTTTTGCAGATATAATCTAGTCGAATAGCCAAAAGAGGCTCTTTGGCCTCTGCCAATATTACATTTGTGGGAGTTGAATTTCTCAATTCCAAAGCGAGTCTAAGCGCTTTATATTGAATCTGATTTAATTTCAGAGAAGAACTTTTAGATAGTTTATGAAGTAAAAAAACCCCATATTCAATCCTAGAACGAATTAGAACGATATATAGGTTAATTAACTATCGAGGATCTGCATCCCACCAGGTGTGTCTAACAAAAAGACATTTAATAGTTTTAAGAGGATTCTAGCAATTATTACAAATATGGTCAATATGAGGGGTCCAGTTCAAAGTCGACGTTAAGTTAAGACCTAAAAATTTGATCTTCCTAAATTTTTTAATAAACGAATCCTTAAAGTGAATTCCTAAATTATCATTAAAACTTTTACCAAAAGAAAAGATACAAAGTTTGGTTTTCTCTGAGAATAATTCCAATCCTAAGTTATTCAATGTAGCATTCACTCTATTAATACTTTTGTCCAAGATATTTAGTTTCTCTTGAGTAGAATTCATAGATGAAAAGATAACCACATCATCTGCATATTGCAAAAAATTACAATTTGAATCGTTCAAGAGCGACACATCAAGAACATATAAGGTATATAAAATGGGGCTCAAGACACTACCCTGTGGAAGGCCTTTGAAAGTCCATAAGACCTCATCCACTTCATTATATCTGCAAAAAAGTTGACGTGAAGGAATTAAATTATATATAAATTTAAGAGTGAATGGGGGGAATTTTAGCTTAATTAATAAATTGATCAGAATGTCAGGAAACATATTATCGTAGGCTCCTTTAATGCCTAAGAATAAAGATGATGTAGTTGTACCTAGTTTGAATGATTTAATAATAGAAGAATATAGAATAGAGAGATATGTTATCAATACAAGATCTATTTCGGCGAAAACCAAACTGAGAGTTTGGAATAACGTTAAAAAATTCAACCCACCAAATCAAATGATTACAGATAAGTTTTTCAAGTATTTTACTAACACAGGACGCCAACGAGATAGGTCTCATTTTATTTTTGTCATTTTTTGGTATAAAACAAATTAAAAATTTTTACCATTCCGGAGGAAATATCCCAGACGTAAAGATCCCCACTCGGCATGTAATATTTCTGATACATTGTTGCAATATTCCATTTGAAATATTACACCTTTCAACAATATTACAGAAATATTTCACGTCCGTTTCTGCAACATTTCTGCAATGTTTCAATGTCCGCAATCATTTCAAATGCAACCTTGCTAAAAGATTTCAGCAATATTTCGGTAATATTACTGAAATATTTCTAAAACATATTCCAAGTAGCGAACTGACGTCATAATGACGGTAAATTTTGGTCACAAAATGATCACTTAGATATCCTAAGTTAGGTCTCATGAGATCCGAAAATGATGTCGATATGTCACATCCACGAGACGTCATTTTCTGATGTTTGTTTGACGGCAAAACTAAAATCAATTACAGTAATAATATATAACAATATACATTAATGTGATATATATTATAGATAAATTTAAATAATGTTACACGTTGAGCAATGTCTTATCGTATAAAATAATATATCTCTAAAATAATATATATCTAGTAATTCGTATATAGCCTTTTCGGGCTATAACAACATGATACAGGTACATTTCCGAAATATTTCGGATGCAAAGTTACAATTGAAATATTAATGAAATATTTCTGTACCATTTCCGAACATTACAGTATTTCAGCAATATTACATGCCGAGTGGGGATGTCATTTAAAACATCAAGAAGATGATTAAGTCCTATTTGGGGAAGAGAAGAGATAATTAAGTAATCAATTCCACCAATGCCTGGGCTTGATTTAACTCTTAAATTCCTAATTACGACATTAATTCTTGTTGTGAAAAAGGAGAATACAGGAAGGAATCATATAGATGTTGATCGAGGATGGGAGGGGCGGAGGCAACCCAGGGAGGACACAAGTCCGAAATTAATTCTCTAACATTAGATTCTTTTTGAGGGTTATACATATTATTATTATTTTGATAATTCCATCTGTTCTTAAAACCTTTAAGTAGTACCAGTAACCGTAGACCATATCTTTGAGAGGTCCTTTCGTAAACTTGAACAAAAGTCTCGGAATGAGTCATTTTAATTTTCCTAAGACCTGAGCGTGCTTTGGCTTCGCATTTTTTTAAATTTATAAAACTTTTCCATGAACGATTTCTCTTAAAATTTGTTAACGCACTTTTCCTAGCGCTAATCAATCCATCACATTCTTCATTCCACCATAAACATGGTAGAGACTGACGAATGTGTCGAAAGAAGTTCTTTTCTTCCTTACGTCTTTTTCCAGGAGTAGCATCCTTGACTGCATCTAGGATGATATTCATAAGAGCGTTAAATCTCGTTAATATATTAGGGAAATTTTTTTTTAAACATAACCCTGCATTAAACGATGATTCGATCTTATCCTTAAATAAATTCCAATCAGTTTTGAGAGAGCTTTTACTCTCTCAAGAGAGCTTTACTCTCTCAAAACTGATTGGAATTTATTTAAGGATAAGATCGAATCATCGTTTAATGCAGGGTTATGTTTAAAAAAAAATTT
>NW_021848570.1:8861-26146 GCF_003651465.1 Formica exsecta
ATCGGAAGATGATCACTTCCCCAAGTATCATTACCTATGGACCACTCTGAGTTCAAACAGAGTTCGAGCTCGAAAAAGAAAGATCGATACATGATTCAGAACCCGGATCAATCGAACTACAAAATGTGGAGGAACCAGAATTTAAACATACAAACCTTAACTCGAGCAAACTTTTCACTATAGAATAACCCACCGGACAACATTTGTCATCACCCCAACTAGTGTGATGGGCATTAAAATCACCACCAACGATGCATTTATCTTGAAATTGATCGAAAAAGGACCTCCAATCGAGGATTCCAATTCTAGGACTATCTGGTGGTCTGTAACATGAAACAATAGTTAGTTTACCGAAGGAGATGTCCGCAGCACATACTTCTAAAGAATTATTATAGTCAAATACATTTTTAAAATTATATGTGAGACCTTTTTTAATAAGTATTGTAACTCCTCCGCCTCTACGACCTATTCGATCTTTTCTTATAATATCGAAAACTTTGATAATTACAAAGTCGAGACAGGTTAACCATGTTTCGGACAAAATTGCAATATCGTACTTTATAATTTGATATGAAAACTCAACTATCTTTGCTTTGAGACTTCTACAATTCCATTGTAAAATTTTCATGGTATCGATTTAGTGATCTCCTGAGAAGGAGGGAAGGAAATATGAGACACTTTAGAATGTAATGTTTTAAACAACGTTTCTCTGCCAGGGAACTCTGGTAGAGAATTTTCAATAATACTTATAATAGCTTTAACAATTTCTGTCATCTGTGATGTTTCCTTGGGAGGGGGGCGATCTACATTCGACCTTGATTGCTCCGCTGAGGCCTTCCTGGCGTAAGAGTATCTCCCATGAGATACGAAATTCTTGAGATCTTTGGATTGAGGAAGAGTTGGGAAATGTTTTACCGACATGATAGCAACAGGTGGGTTTGATGATTGCGAGGAGTACGGCGTGTTGTTGGGTAGATCATCTATCAGTTTTCTGACTTCCGAAAAGGAGATATTATTTCTATAGCCATGGTTTTCAAGATATTAGAATGTCTAATATAAGCCGGACAGCTTTTGTCTAGTGTGAAATGAGGACCACCACAATTTATACAATGCTTCTCCGCCGTATATCTATTCTCTTTACTGATATTATGGGCTTTTCCATAATTAAGGCACTTTTCTTCTTTTTCACACATTTTACTCATGTGACCAATAGAACCACATTTGTAACAGATCCTTACTGGAATATAAGGATGAACTGGAATGCTGATTCTCCAGATTTTAATGAAGTCTGGCAATACTTGAATTCAAGACAAACACTATTCGAATCCTCCCTGACACTTGCCTGACTTGCCTGACATTCTATTACGACGTTTAAGGCAAAATGCATTTTCTGCAATGAAATTATTTTCACAATAAACGAGAGCTAAGATTTCTTCTAGCGTGCAAGGGAACTCCCTGAATAATTCCTTTATGTTTCTTGAAGAATCTTGGGATGTAAGTGTTGCGCATGGTTAAATAAAGGATTTCACTTTATACTTTTGTGGTTAAATACATATAATTAATACTCAATATAACAGAATCAAGAAAATGTGTGACTGAAAAGATATGAGCACAGAAAGAATGATTTTACACACCGCAACGTGACGTGACGAATAAGAATTAAAAAAATTGAAAGGAATGTAGAGTGCAGCACACGACTCTAGGGAGTAAGCACGACGCGCATGTGCGAACATAGAAGCGCTACAAGGTGTCATATTCAACAGTAAGCTTCGATCTTTCTTTCTTTCAGATACTGGTTCTGGATAGCCCGATTGACTTCCGTAACAGAATTAAAAACAAGCTTCCAGCAGGACCTTGATATCGATGACATGTCCGTGTATTTAACACCAACCACAAACAATATTCTGGCCAGTTCGAGAATTGGAATAGATCTGGAGTCCTTTTCCGCTTTGCTTACGTTGAGGAAAACACAAAGAAGCCCTTTGTCTTTAGAATTGTACAGCTCATTTTGAGCTGTCCATATTAACCTCAACTTTTTGTATTTCCGTATTATTGATTTTTGCTGGACCATTTGGATCAGTATTACTATTATCTGAAACTTTCCTCAATTTCTTGCTGCTTCGATTTACTTTTACAATTACTTAAACACCGTTAATTTCTTCAGGATTATTCATTTTCAGATCAATGCGTGTGCACGTGCTTGCACTTTCGCCATCCGATGTCGAATTTTCTAGAACCCGCTTGGGTCTTTGATTTTTCTTGGATTCGAAGTCCATCGTCAATTCTGCTACTTACATTGCTTTGATACATTTTAGAAGCTTCAGATATATTAAGCACTTTACTGGCAAACTCTTCGAAATCTTGCGAGCGACAAGCCCTCTCCTCCCTTTGCGTTTCCGGTATGATGCCGGATTTCGTGAAAACTACTAATATGCGAATACAAAAGACAGAAATAATAACTGTATGGAAACTTTAAAAAGAAAGAAACCGTTTGCGCATTTGAGAGAGGTTTTGAATTCCGACAGACAGGCTGCCTCTGCTCTGCTACCACCGCTACCACTCGGTCATTACCTATATTACATCTAGTAATAAAAACAACTCCACATTCGGCCTCCTTGTTTTTATCGACTCGTTATACTTATGAATTTCTTGATGTTCTTCAATAGGTTGGGCCCAGTCAATGGTTTTGTTAGACAATCTGCTGTCATTATCTCGTGTGATACATGTTTTACCTTTATATCTTCCTTTTTTTACATCTTCTCGTATGCAATGCCATTTCCAATTTAACATCTTAGACTTTGTCTTAAAGCTACCTCCATTTGCCAATCTAACTGCATTTAAATTATCGCATCTTATTTCTATTTTTGTTCTTTTTGACATTTCTATCTCTTCCAGTAATCTTTTACTCCATATTACTTCTTTCAATCCTTCCATCATCGCTTCTAATTCGCTCTCGGTTGAAGATAATGCAACCATTGATTGTTTTTATTCTTCCAATGAATCAAATCTCCATTTCGATATATCAATAATCCAGTAAATGATTTAGCATCTCTTATACTGTCCCACGAAGCATCAGTTTCACATTCGATTCCGCTAAAGGTATTTCTTTTTCCAAATTCCAGATAATACTCGATCGTTCCTTTTTAGTATCATATAATTCATTTCAATGCTGCCATATGCATTACTCTTGGTTCATTATTGAATTGTGACAGACAGGTTAATGCAAATGATAAATCAGGGTCTTGTGTGCACACTCAGATACATTAGTCTTCCTAGCAGCTCTTGATATAGTTTAGTGTCACATCTTTCACTTCCTTCATATTCATCTAATTTTTGATTTATGTCAATCGGTGCTCCAACTGCATTACAATCTTCCATCCCATACAACTCCAGTAATTTGTCGATATAATTCTTCTGATGCACATATATCCTTCCTTCTTGTTATTCTATGTGCTCTTTTATGTTAATTTGTTCTTTAATCCTTGTTATGTTGTCAGGGTCAACGCTACTCGCGTTCACACTGTGGTTTCGTATAGTCACTGTATTTCAAGAATTTAATACAAGATGTATAGCATTCGTATTCGTAAATAATTGTATTTTTAAATCATAGCAAGATAACGTCTCGAATAAGGCCTCTGGGCTCACAAACTGTTTTATGCGACAACAGACACACTCGCGTCGCGACAACGCCTCGAGTAACGACTCTGGATCGCGACGATGCCTCGAGATAAACTCGAGTCGCGATTACACCTAGGAGACGACTCGGATCGCAATTATTATATAAGTAGTGTCCTTTGAGGACTCTCGTCAATTGCTTATAATAAACAAACTGTATCCCGGCGACCGTTACCCCACGAACGCCTCGCATGTTTTATCTGAATGCCGCTGATCTATGTATGCGCGGCTCGATAGATGCGTTTGCGCGTGTGTCCATGTCATCGCTCTTTAAATTTTTATATTTTCATTCTATATGACTATGTCGTGCACGACCTTTAAATTTTATAACGCAACAATACTCTTCATATAAGTTTTCTCAAATGCATCATTATTAAATACTATTGGCATATCGTCCACGTACATTCCACAAAATAAAAATTATTTCCATTTATGACATAAAATAAACAAGGATCTTCTTTAGATTGTTGTAGTCCGCTTTTAATTAATACTTCTATTAAATATTTATTCCAACATCTTCCGGCTTGCTTCAATCCATATATACTCTTATTCTTGAATACTTGATTCTGATTATTTCGATATCCATCTGGTAGTTTCATAAAGATTTCTTCTTTAAATCTTCCGTGTAGGAAAGCAGTCTCTACATCATAGATCTTTATTTTTCTCCGTTTTTGTGCACTTATACTAAATAACAATCGTTTCAATTCTTACAACGGATGCAAATGTTCTTTCATAGTCCAGTCCTGGATGTTGCCTACATCCTAGCGTAACTAGTCGTGCTTTATATCTTTACTGTCCAGCATTTGGATTCTCCTTTTTGCTAAACACCCATTTATTTTTCATTACTTTCTTATTTGGGCGCGGTACTATGTCCCATACATTATGTTTCTTTATTGATGCTAATTCCTCATCCATAGCCTGTCTCCAGTCTTCTTAATTTTCAGATTCTTGTGCTTCTTTTACATTTCTCGGTATTTCTTCATCCATGGATAACATCGCTGCTTGATATTTTATTCTTTTAGATCTTCTTAGATTCTGTTCTCGAGATTGCTGTTCATTTTCTTGTCGTTGTAACTATCTTCGCACTTCCATTGCTTCTTTCGTCGTCCCTTTTGGTCTTCCTTTATTTTTCATTTCTTCACATTGTCCTTGCAATTCTTCATTATCTCTTTCATTTTGCATATCATCTTCATTAGAATTTCCTAATATAGCATCTTCATACTCATTGTTTTCTGTTTCGGTTCTTCTTCCTTCATCATTTGCTTCTCTCTCATTAAAGTGTTCCATTTCATCATCTTCATCTTCATTTTTTGAATCTAAGCCCACGATGACTAAATTTTTATTATTTGTTTGATTACTCTCATGCCATTCTTTTAATAATTCATATCCAATCTTATTCTCATCAAATTTAACATCGCAATCACTTCTAATCTTGCTTGTTTCCGGGATATATACTCGATAAATATTATTTGCTGAATAACCCACACGGAACATGACAATGGAAATTATGTCAGCAGGTTTTGTAATATTTCTGACAGCAAATTTGACAGCAGATCAGTAGCAGAAACCGAGCAGAATTTGCACAAAATTATCATAGCAGATTGGCAGCAGAAACTGAGCAGGATCTGCACAATGCAGTTTAATGTCAGATTGTCAGCAAAAATCGAGTAAGGTCTGCGCGCGCGCAATCTGACAGCAAATGAGCAGCAGAAACCGAGCAACGTCTGCAACTTTTAGCCATTTATATAAGTAGTGTATCTAGGCCGGTTCTAACACAGGTCCTCTGAGGGGGGTGAGGGGCGAGGGGAAACCAGCGCGGGGGGTATGACGTCACGCGAGAGAAGGGGGGTATGATGTCACGCGGGAATCGCGTCCTAACCAATAGGCGAGGGGTTCAACCTAACCTTGCGATCGGTTGAACCAAGCTCCGTTAGCGAGATACACGGGGGTCCAAAGAAGGACGAAGAAGACGGTACGAGAGATCATCCGAGGGCATGCGGCCGAAAGACGGAGAACCAGAAGGACGTGAGGAGGATTCTGGAGCACCGGCGAAGAGTGTCCTGAGAAGGAGCATGTGCTAAAGACATTCGAATTTAGAGTATAAAATAGAATTTAAAGTTTTCTTGTATTTAAAACGTTAGTTAGAATTAGAATTGCGAATTGTAAGAGTCAGAGCGTAGAACGCCAGAAAAATAGCATAGGGAATTATAGAGTCAAGGAGTACCTGTCGTTATTCGTTATTGGAGTCAGTTCAGTAAAAAGTTTAATATTCCAAGGTGTTAAAGATAATATAAAGAGTCCTGCTGACAAGAGCTTCGTCAAATAGTAGGAAGTCTATTTATGTATGTTATTCAGAAGATGAACACGAGGTGTCATCAAACAGTTTCATTTAGATACTTACCTTTTATATATACTTACCCGTTATATACTTACCTATAAGATACTTACCTTTATATACTCACCCGTTACATACTTACCTATAAGATACTTACCTTCCCTGCCGAAAATGATCGATTAAAACGGATTTAAAAAAATGTAATCCGGATCGATCGGGATTTCTGCACCGAAAATGCGGTATTAAAACCGATTGAAAATAGTCAAATCGAATTTAGTACGCTTCAGGCGAGATTAATGTTGGATGATATATCTCCACCTCAATCCGAAATTATACGATTTCATAAAGTTATAATTAAACCTGTTTTAATGCATTTGAATTGGAATTTACCATAGTCAATCCATAGGTAAAAATAATCCCTTTTAATAAAAATTTTTTTCATTTCGCAGATGAAAAGACTCAGTTGTTAAAAACAAATATACGATTTCTCCGCAGAGGGTCCGCCTTATATCCCCGCTTGACCGCTTTCTACTCCCAGGTTGGCTTGCTCAACCTTCGCCGCGTAGCGGCGCCGCTCGGAACTATGCGCGAACGCGCGAGCGCGTGGGCCGCCAAATTGCGGGTCGCACTATTGTATCGCGGATTGTGCTTAATGTGACGACCTACGGCAGCCACAATATCCATTCGATTATTCGTGTTTATTTGGATTGACAACAATATGGATTAGAATGTAATAATTTTAGATTGGAAATAATCCGCGAAAACGATATTAAAACCGATTATAGTTCGTTCGGAACTAAAATCGATTATTTTTTAATCCGGGCGCGGATTGAACCGATTAAAACCGATTAAAACGGATTATGTTTTAATCGGTTTTAATCGACCATTTTCGGCAGGGTTTATATACTTACCCGTTATATACTTACTTATAAGATACTTACCTTTATATACTTACCCGTTACATACTTACCTATAAGATAATTACCTTTTATAGACTTACCCGTTACATACTTACCTATAAGATACTTACTTGTATATACTTACTCATAAGATACTTACGCATAAGACACTTCCATGTAAATACTTACCCAAAAGGTACCAAATATATAATTGCGTAACCATGAGAAAGTCGAAAGCCATGGGGATGAGAACAGCGAAACTCTGTAAAAGGAAAAAGAAGAGTGTAAGAATGCGAATTTGCGGGACACCCGGTATGTAGAAAACATAGCGCGCGAAACGGCGCGACGAGCGGCGCGAACAGCGACGCGCAACCGAAGTGCGCATGCGTGAGAGTGGGGAGTGAAGCGATGTGCGAGACACAGTATATACCATAGACATAGTATATCTAGACCGAGCGTTTGCCTTTATTTAAGGAGTGGGAGTAAATATACGCGTAGAAAAGGACATACTCTGTTTCGTGCCCCTTGCGTTCTCTCTCGCTCGCACAGAGCATAGCGCTCTCTTTCGTCATGCTACGTGCGAGCGAGAGAGAACGCAAGGGGCACGAAACAGAGTATGTCCTTTTCTACGTGGGCATCGGCCCCTACTCCTCAACACTCGGTCTACATATACTATGTCTATGGTCTAGCCCAAGGTGGCACAGTTTGTGATAAATTACACAGTCAATAATTATTAATAAATACGTTTATTTTATAATTCAACTCAGTGATCTTTTATTTCGATTCCGGGACCCGAGGTATATTCTTCCACAGGATCTTCAGGCTTAGCAGCGCTCGGCGTTCCAATTCGAGAAAGATTTCCTTCGACGAGGTGATTGTTCCGGCGAGAGGTGGTCACAACCAGGGAGTCTCGATATTCTCGGCCAACCCAGATCGTGTAGCGCCCGTCGAAGGTAAAAACAGCTGGGGACCGTTTGAAGGACATAAAGTTGCAATTTAATACAAATTAAAGTAAATAATAAGCCGTCACGTCCGGTCACAGCTATATAGTCGCGATATATCGTTCTCGAGGGGAAGAATTTGCATTTTCGGATCTTTTCATCATCCACGGGATCATATCGGCCGTGATACAGTCTTTATTCCATGAGCGCTAGCCCCATAAAGAACACATCATTAATATAGTCTTTCATGTGGCGACCGTGACAGGACTTCGCGATTCTTTTTTGGTAATTTATCGGGAGAGACGCGGGGCGAATCGAGTTTCGATTTCGTGACGATTAATTAGCAAAAGTACGCATTAAAGTGATTTACGCAGCAAGCGATCACGCGGATAATATTTCAGAGGTGCAGCAGCGAAGGCAAAAGCGCGCAAACATATAAAAAGCGGAAATAGGAATCCGGCGTAAATAGAATACCAATAGCGTGAACGCGAAGATTCGGAAAGAAATAAATGCGCGTTATTATACGTCGCGGAAGACTAATAAGTCATAGAGAGCAATAAAGTACGGGATTACTAACGCGAAAGGGCCGATCGAAGGTCTTGCGATATAAAAAACTTTGATTACTCAAAGCGCGGGGCGAATCGGTAGAGAAATCGCACAATTTCCTGTTACTGCTAAAAGAACGCGGGGAAAAGGACCGCAAGAATTTAATAAGATTAGTTTTGGGAGGATCAAAGCTGTAAAAAGCAACTGGGTACGGAAAAACGAAAACGAGAGGGCCGAACAGAGATCTCGCGATAACAAAACTTTGATTAATCAAAGCGCGGGGCGAATCGGTAGAGAAATTGTAAAGTTTTCCAGTAACTCGAAGAAAGCGGGAAAAAGACCGCGAAAGTTTTATAAAAGTCGGGATTTAGCTCGAGACAGAGAGTAAAGTAATGCAAAATCCAAGAAATTTTTTTTTACGAGATGGGAAGGGTAATAGATCAGAAAGCGCGGTAGAAAAGTAGAGAATTTGCCAGAAATTACTCGAAAACGCGAAGTTGATAGAAAAATCGAGTCCTGAACAGGATCGAACGCGTTGGACACGCGAGACGAAAGATAAGAGTCAAAAAGCCGGGGGGACGCGGTGATTGATGGGTGGAGAGATAAGCGAGCTCGGAGCGAGCTTTGAAATATGATACTACTTAGCGAGAGTAGAGGCGGCGCGATTTATACGCGACGCCGAAAAGAAGGAATACTTTTGGGAATATTCTTTAAGAATATTGAGAATATTTCGGTGAAAAATTTGAAATAAATTTATTTTATGTTAAGACTTGTATGTGATTACCATATATATATGGATATTGACTTGATTTTTTGTAGAAAAATGAAATGATGATTGATATATATGTATATGTATAAACTGAGAGTCGAATAAAATATTATTTGAAAATTACATGTATGTTCGGAATTGCGCATTGATTAAATACAAAGAACATTAAATTAAATACGAATAGTATTGATTAAATGCAATTTACAACTGATTATAACAAGTGGAAGTAAAAAAAAGCTTGTAATATTTGAGAAAAAGAGAGAGGAGTATGAAATATTACTAGAAAGTACCAAAGTTACTAGATTCAATTTAAATATAAATTTTAAAGAAAATATATAATTGTGAAGAATTTTATGGTTGAAAAGGATAAAGAAACAGATTAAAAGTAAAGATTAACTTTAAAAAAAAATGCGCACGCGTAATAAGAGCTTATTTACAGGAAAACAGTGGAAGGAAGAAATAAAATACAAATTTACCAAAGAATAGTTGTTTTATTTGACGGAAGTCAAACGATTACCATTCACCCAATAAATCTTATAACAATTGAAGATTTTATGAAATATATGTCATTTGGTGTATAATATCAAAGTTTCTTTCAGCTGACAAGTACAAAGGGACAGGCGAACTGACGAACGTACAAATAATAGTAGATAAAGTAAAAAAAAAGGCGGCGGGAAATTAAAGTAAAGATATTCGCGTAAAAGATGAATAAAGAAAAGCCGACAATGTCGAATCCGAGATCGCCGGGAAAAACAAATAAAAGAACAACTGCGAGCAAAGAGATTAACGTAATTACACAAGTAACAGCGGAGGCAGAGCGGCTAAAAAAGCAAAATAGTAAATTGCGGGAGGAAATAGACGAGTTAAGGCGAAAGTTAGAGGAAATGAGGGCGGATAGAGATGATAGATCGGCTAAAACAGAGCAGGAAGAAATAGAGGCGGAACAGAGAACGCGAAACGCGCGCGAAAGGGGAAATCAAACGCGAGAGGAAGAGCCGATGGCAAATCCAAATAATAGAAAAAACGTCAATATGATAGGAAATGTTAGGCTTCCAAGAGGGGGTTGGTTGACGGATCCATTCGCGGAAATCAGTTATAAAGGAAGGGAGGACGGACAAAATCCGATTAAATTTTTAAAGAGATTCGAAAAAATCGCGGAGTACGAGAATATTGAGAGAAGAGATCAGTTGCACTATTTTAAGAAATGTATGAGAGGCAACGCGAGTAATTGGGTAGAAGTAAGTGATCCGGAAAGTATAGAGGAGGCAAAAGAATCGTTCCGAGAATATTTCTGGGGGGACGAACAACAAGCAAGATTCCGGGAGAATTTATACACGGGAAAATTTAAATCCGAGAAAGGAGAATCGATGGCCGAATATATAATGAATTTAGCTAGGCAAGCGAAATTTTTAGATCCGCCGATGAGCGATCACGAAATAATAAGAAGCGTGAAAAAACATTTCAGTAGCGAGATAATGCGGGAGATACGACCGTCAACGGTAAAAACAATCAACGAGTTAACAACGCTGTTAGACGAAATAGTATACGAAAAGAGATTGCTTAGACAAACTAGAAGACAAAACGCGGAGGATAGCCAGACAAACGCGAGAAAACCGTACGAAATAAAGCAGAGGACAAGGATATATACCGAGATAGCGAACCGAGAAAAAGTTACGACCAATATCAAAGATACGGGCCGGAAAAGCGATATGAAAATTTCGCGGCAGGGAATCAGAGAAGGAGATGGCCGGAGGAGAATAGAGGAAATAGGCAGGCATCGGTACGGATTACAGAGTTACCGAATAACGAGGAGAAGGCCGAAAATAAAAGAATAGTAAGGTATAGCCGAGACGCGGATAGAAGCCGACAGGGAGTCGATAGACCGACAACGAAAACTCAGGTCGCGAAGAAACACGTAACAGCGGTAAACGTAAAGCAAAAGAGAGAGTCGGACGAAGAAAATTCGAGCGAAGAGGAGAATAGTGACGCGACATCGCAAGAGAGGGAAATCGAAAACGAATCTTCGATCGCGAGCATGCGGACGGAGGAAATTTTAAAAGAAGTAGAGGAGGTGTTCTATGAAGATCAGGAAAAGATTAAAACACAAAAGGGACCGTTCGTAACAGCGGTATTTAACAAACAGAATATTAGATGCCTAATCGATACGGGGGCACAGGTGTCAGCGATGAGTAAAGAGACATATGATCAATTAAGACAAGACGGGATTAAAATGGAAATTCAACCGGTGGAGAAAATACAGTTAATAGGAGCATTTTCAAAGAAAACGATAAAGATTCTATTCAAGACAGTAATAGAGTTCAGAATTGAAAGGGCAAGATTTGAGCAGGAGATATTAGTGGTACATAAATTAATACACGATATCGTACTAGGAATGGACTTCATATGCGGCCATAACGCGTCGATACAATGCGGGGAAGACGGTATCGAAGTCGAGCTTGAATCTGAAGATCAAAACGTAATATTGATAAACGCGATAATGATCGAACAGGAAGTTCCGGATATAACGAATTGTAGCGCGGAAGAGATGGACCCGTTTTTCGGGATATTGAATATAACGGAAGAGATAGAGGACGGGGAAGAGCCGTTATTCACACAGAAAGAGATAGTTGAAGTCTTTCTGAGTGACAAAGGAAATTCGGAAGAAGAAAATCGTAGCACGAGGAATAGGGAAACGGGAGAGAAAGGCGAACAGACGAAAGAAAGATTACTGGAGAAAATCGCGGAGGAAGAGATAGGTAAGAACGTGGCGATGCTAAACATACATGGACCGTTTTTCGGGGCAAAGACAGAACAAAAATACGCGTTAACAATGACCGATATTCGAAGTCAGGCAAAAAAGACATACTATATGCCGGATAAGAGACTAAAAACATTAACGGACATAATCGCGAACAAATATTTAAAAACGGAACGAAACCCGAAGGTAATAATAACAGACAGGCAAGGACAGTTCAGAAATGACAAATGGAAAATATTTTGCGGAAAGGTGGGAATAAGAACACGAACACTTAATTCTACAGCAAATCCAACGGTGAATACAGCGAAGAGTCCAGCAGGGAAGAACAGATACGAGATAGACCTGCGGGAGGAAGAACAGAATATAATAACGGAAAATAAAATAATTCAGGAAATGAAAAGACAATTAGAGACGATACAGATGAGAATACCAAAGAAAGTAGAGATTACCACAAGCCCAGTGTTACAGGGGACGAGAATCAGGTCAACAGAAAAACGAGACAATCCAAAGGTCTGCAGTGAGGGAGATAGCGAGGAGGAAATCCAGTCAAGAAGGGGGAGTGAGAACAGCAACACAATCAAGGAATCTGAAAATAAAAGAAAAACACACAAAGAACCAAGGACAAAACGTAAGAAAGAATCTTAAAGCAGCCCAGATATATCGAGAAGGGGATAAGGGTCAGCGAAGATCCAACGATGACAGCAGAAAATCTAAAACAAAGAGAGAATAGAAGGGGGAGCGCCTTAAGAGAGAAAGAAAATGAAAATATACTTTCCGATGCAAAGCAAAGAAGGGGGAGCGAGCCAGCAGAAGAGTTGAGGAAATCCAGAGATGGGAGAAGCCAAACAGATGACACACCGGGAAAAGAACCTGTAAAAAAAAGAAGGATAAATCAAGAGGCGTTCGAGTTGATGTTAAGAGCAAAGGACATACTGAACGAGAGAGTCCCAGCAAAAAAGATGCTTGCGAGGATGCAGGGAAGCAAATGCAAAGTATACTTAGATGAAGGAGGACAATGCGACATCAAAACAACGACATGCAAGGAAAGGTTGGACAAAGAAAACGTAGAGATGGAGGAGATTATAGAAAGAGAATTAATACCAGGATGTATTAAAGAAATGGAAGACATCAGAGTAAGAATGGTGAAAATAAAGACTACCATAGATGAAAAGGAGATCGAAATACACCCTATCGTGTTATTTGGAAGGAATGATGCGATGATATTGGGGAGAGAGTCGAAGGCAAAACTTACACTGTTGCAGAAATCATGGAGAGAACAGAGACTTCCATTTGAGAGGAGCGACGAGCACATACAGCTTCCAGAGATGACAGCAGATGACCGAGAGGAACAGGATGAGGCCATGGGCACGGTACGAGGACCAAAGACCGCCAAATACGCTTCAATGTCCAAGTATTATAATAAACTGAAAATAGAAAAAATAGAATCGGACACACTTGACGACACTGACAAAGACAGTATAAATTACAAAGGAGAAGCGACATTGAAGGAAAAGAACAGAGACGACAGAGAGAGAAAGACAGAGACAATAGTACAGACATAGACATAGTATATCTAGACCGAGTGTTGAGGAGTGGGGGCCGATGCAGTGATGCCAGAATGCCCACGCTAGCAACATGCAACCGTAGTAGAGGGGATACGCACACAAGCGAAAACCGTGTATCAAAAAATCGCAAAACGCTCTGCGCATTACATGTACACGGTTTTCGCTTGTGTGCGTATCCCCTCCACTACGGTTGCGTGTTGCTAGCGTGGGCATTCTGGCATCACTGGATATACTATGTCTATGAGTACAGACATGCAAATAAATAAAACAATTATGAACGACAGTAGCAGAGAGAAGCCTGAGAGAGGCAATGCCGGCGATTTTCGTGGGACGCTTTTTCTAGGCCGTAGAGCAGCGCCGTGCATCCACTTTTAGGAATTGGAAACACTTACCCACATCCACTTTTCGGTACTGTCGGTCAAATCTCCATATGGTTCATGTCCGTGCTACATCCACTTTTCGATATTGTCGTTCATTTGGTTCATATCCTTGCTACGTCCACTTCTCGATCTTTTTGATAGTGGTAGTACACTGATCGCTTGACAAAGAGAGATGATTGCGCCGTCTTTGTCTCTCTTTCATCGCGTATGTGTGTAGTATTTGTGAAGGCGCAAACACCGATACGTTGAGCACACGGATGCGATCGTTGAGAGATAAATCTAGACAAGGAGCGACAATCGCGTGCTGTCTTTGTTTTTCTAACGTATCGCTTTACGGTCGAGATACAACCTGAAAATGCTTTCTGGCCTCTCGTGGCAGAAAGCAGAAATGCAACAAGATTAACGGGCGCCTATTTTTTGAGAAGTTTATATTTGTATATATACATATGTGCATATATATGTTTAAATTATAGTTAAAATTATACGTGCAATTAAATATTGTATGTTGATCAATCATAATAGTAGAATAATAGGTAACAGAGTGAACAAATACACAAGATGTAAGACAAAGGGTGCCTGTTAGACCGGATTCACACCGGCAGAAAAGCAGAAAGCAGAAAAGCAGAGGCCAATCAGTTCTCGCGCTAAAAAAAACAGAATGTACTGCTTATTTTCAGCGCGAGTTCTGATTGGCTTCTGCTTTTCTAGCACGAGTTCTGATTGGCTTCTGCTTTTCTACTTTCTGCTTTTCTGCCAAGGTGTGAATTCCACCAAAAGAATATTTAAAAATGTTTATTTTTAAAAAACGTTTTCTCTCTTTGCTATAAATCAAGTTTACAAAAAATTTTATTTGAGTACTTTTTTATTTAACTTATACTTTTTATAATTTTTTCATGTTATCCATCGATCTTTTTTAAGGACATGACTTAATCTTTGTATATCATTCACTCTTTATTTTAAGGGTATCTCTTCGTAACGAAAACATGACTTTCTCAAAATAAAGATTGTAACGGCAGGGCCGTTACTACGGCCATTGTATATAGCCGACCGTTGTATAGAGCCGTGAAAATATACATATATATACACCTGGCCTGCTTATTAACCCAGCTCTACCTATCCTGCCCGCCGCCATCTTGCTTAACGCATGCGTGTTCGCTCTCGGCATGCGCTCTTGCTCACCAGCACGCGCTATCCCGCTCAACATGCACTCTCGCTCACCGACCCGCGCTATCTCTCTCGCGGGGTCCCCACGCGGTACCGACCCCCACCGCCGGACCGACAACGCGTAGTGGGGATGCTGGCCGGGTATATAAGCCCGGCCGGCCGAGACATCGGGACCAGATCCCATCCTGCGATCCGACTCCAGACACCAACCTGCCTAATACCTACTGCCTCTCGGGGACGAGGTTTCTCTCGTCTCTGCCGGGTTTCGCCGGCTCTCTCTACCTTCGGGCTGAGGTTTCGCTCAGCCCCGTCGGGTTTCGCCGACTCCTGTCACCACTCCTCGGGCCAAGGTTTCTCTTGGCCCTGTCGGGTTTCGCCGGCTCCTAACACCTACCCGGGCTGAGGTTTCGCTCAGCCCTGCCGGGTTTCGCCGGTTTCCGTTGCCAAGGTAGGCCCGACGTGACACTCGGTACTACCCGCAATACCTCACCACCTAACCTAACCAATAGGATATAAGGTGCATGTAAATACCGCGTTGTACATAGTAGCCGCATGATAGAGATAAGCCTGATAGTAATAAGACCGAGTACCATTAAGTCCGCTAGTTATAAAACCTGTTAGTCATAAGATCTGCTTAGTCATAAGTCCGCTAGCCATAACCACTCTAGTAATAAGCCCGCTAGTTATAACCGCACGTTAGTACTAAGACCTGCCAAGTAATAAGTCCACTAGTTCTAATCGCGCCGTCAGCGCATGTAAATAAAACCGTCAACGCCTGCCTGCCGCGCCTGGCTTTCGCTTCTCGCGGCTTTGCGCCCTTCGCTTCGCGCCTGCGCACTGCGCTCCGCAGATCCTGCTACCAGCGACCGCATTCACCGCACGCTATCGCCAGACCCTGCACACTGTATCTATCTTTCTCTAACTGAATAAACTATTTCTTTGTACCTATACTGTGTCTCGTAAGCTTGAGTCTCCCCTTCTCTCGAAATTAAACTGTTAAATACATATATTATCCTGCAATAAATAGAGAAATAATGACTGAATTTGAACATGTCTCGATCGTTTGAACATGTCTCGATTGAACACAATTGAATACGATTTATATGTGAAAAATCCTAAATACCGGACACTATCTGCCAATTGTGCACCTCCAGAAAAAAATTTTTTATTTTTAATTTTATTTGTTTTCGTTGCAAAGAGATACACTTAAAATAAAAAGTGGATGATATACAAAGATTAAGAAAGATAAAAAAACAACATTATATCATTTTATATAAATATTTAAAAGGTGTAAAAAATATTTAAAAAGAATAAAAAATTCTTTAAGTTAATTAAAACTTACTTGTTACATTTCTTCTTCTTACACGGTGAAGTTTCATCAGCATCTTGAATCGGAACGTAATAATTCATGAGGCTTCCTTCAGTAGGATACATTTTATATGAACCTTTCACACAAATGCGTTGGACATTTCGCGTGGATCAAGAATCTATCCCGCCTCGTGAGCTCGCAATTGAGCAAAAAGGAACACAAGAAACATATCTGCGATCGGTACGTATATATTTAATAAATTATATTGCAGAAACCTAAAAAAAATTAAAAATTATTTCTTTTACAGATGTTTGCACTACTTTGGCTCGAACGACAAGTTACAGTCACATACGGTGGACTGTCGAGAGATGAACGAGTGCGCTATCCGATTACCGAGCGATAAGGACAAGTGGCTCACATTCAACAACTATAATCGGAAAGAGCGGCTTTCTTCCGTTTGATAGCTGTTCAAAGCTGTTCAATAGCCGTTTGATAACCGTTTAATAGTGGTTTACATATTATAATAATACGTTCATATTTAAAAGACTTTAAATAGTTGTCCGCGGGAACATGCTAACTTTTGTCTTCTTATCAAGTGTAGAAGGTAAGCGTTCTTTGTAAGTGATACATCCCCTACTCTAAAATGTTCGAGACAGTGTCTATCCCGTTGTGTCCGTCACAGTGTTTGACAGCGAATAAAGAACAGCGTGTGACGAGAAGTTCTTAAGTTTTGTAAAGAGAAGTGTTAAACTATTTAAACATGTCTGAAAATTGTACCTGCACATACATATATGTTATGCTGCCGCATTATCGGGTAAGTAGAATGTTCAATGTTTCTGTGATATATTTTGTCTATTTATGGTATTAATTAATAACATATTTCAGTTTATTGAAGAAACTCGGTTTCTGAATATCCTGGACCGGCGATACACGCGGTGGTTGCG
>NW_021848571.1:0-14493 GCF_003651465.1 Formica exsecta
CAACAGTTTTTATATATGTATATCTTAATAAAATTTCTTAATAAATTTTTTTTAAAGTAAAATAACATTAAAAGCTTTATATGTTCTTTGTCATTGGAATTAACAATTTATTTTTTATGTTATATTGTATGATAAATGGATAGGGTAAGCAACAACAAAAAAATAAAGACATACAAGGGCTGTATGATAAGTACCTGTGTTAGGGAAGGAAACGCACTTTTTTAAAAATTTTTTTTATTTATTTCTCAACATGGTCTCCTTTCAGCTCGATACACTTAGTCCAGCGATATTCCAACTTTTTTAAGCCATCCAAAAAATATGATTTGTCGAACTCTGCAAATCGGGCGCTCTTCATCAAAAACGGAGGTAAAAGTGACGTTTAGGGGATGCAGCCCCGATAACCTTGAACTTGACATAAGTTGTCAAGGTCACCCTACTGAGTGACCTTCAGAAGGTTTTAGCCGTCGCTCGTTTTTTATTAAAAAGTTATAACCTAAAATATTATTTACTGAATGTGTGGAATAAATAAATACATGAATGGACAGAGAAAATTTAAAGATAAAGAGAAATTAAATTAGAAATAGGTTTGGGTTAGGTTATTTCTTCCGGAAGTGGAGCCCCCCCATAGGGGGAGGGGGGCGGAACCCACTGTTTTATGCATACACTTTTTAATGCGAAGTGAGGTTCCACATGGGTTGTACATGAGTTGAATCTCGCTTTGCGTGAAAAGTTGTAAACCCATGTGGAATTTCACTTCTCATTAAAAAATGTATGCGTGGAGGCAGTATGTTCCGCCCTCCCCACCTACGGGGGGGCTCCACTATCAAAGAACTAGACACATTGGTTTGCGTTGAACCCCACTTCGCGTAGAAAGTTGTGAACCCATGTGAAACCTGACTTCGTATTAAAAAGTGTATGCATAAAACATTGAGTTCCGCTTCCGGAAGAGATAACCTAACCCAAACCTATTTCTAATTTAATTTCTGTCTATCTTTAAAATATAAGCTTGGTAATTTATTCCGACTGTCATATAAACAATATATAGTGAATAACATACTAAGTAAGAATATCAAAAGAAATCAAAACAAATCAGTGTTTGGGAATGTAATGAATGTTTGTATATAACACGTATCTACATCACCAGTCTCAGTATGTCATATAGTCGTGTATCAGCCAGTTGGATAATTACAAGATTTCCTTAATTTTCAACATGCATTTGCACGAATTTATCAATTTGACATACAATTTTAATTCTTTGTGGAATTTTTTGTGTGAGAAGAAAGTTGTTCGTTGCGAAATAACGTGTCTAAAATGTGAAAATGTATTAGTACTAAACACATTCAATAAATAATATTTTAGTAATTACCTTTTTAATAAAAAACGAGCGACGGCTAAAACCTTCTGGAGGTCACTCAGGAGAGTGACCTTGACAACATACGTCAAGATCAAGGTCATCGGGGCTGCATCCCCTAAACGTCACTTTTACCCCTCCAGCGGATCTACGGATTCGCGTTACATACAGTTTCTCGCTCATCTCTGAGCGTTATCTCAAAGATTCGGATGATCTAATCCAGGTCGACACCCGAACATATTGGTCCTTCGAGCCGAATAGAAGCGTGTGTGGAGAATAAGTTCGCGAGTGAGTGATATTCTGATACATCCACGATGTCGGAGCACTTCGCACTTCAACAGCAACTTCAATATACGATTGAACGCTATATCGATAACTTCAAAAAAATCGGGAGGGACAATCTAGAGTGGTACCCGTTTGACCACGTTAATATTGACCACGGTCCCGATTGACCACGTTGAGATTGACCATGTTGCGATTGACCACATTGATATTGACCACGTTGATATTGACTACGGTCCCGATTGACCACTGTCCTGATTGACCACAGTCCCGATTGACCACGTTGATATTTACCACAGTTCCGATTGACCACGGTCCCGATTGACCACGATCCCGATTGACCACGGTCCCGATTGACCACATTGATATTGGCCATGGTCCCGATTGACCACGTTAATATCGACCACGTTAATATTGACCACGTTGATATTGACCACGGTCCCGATGTCCCGACAATCTAACACCAGCTAAGGTGCGTTCCAGGATCTCACAGCTCGAAAAGTACTGGAGTCAATTCTTCAACGGACATGCAGATTTGTCGCAAAAAGTTCCGGAAGCAACCCGGTCGTCCTTTACATACTTCAAGGACAATCATTTCGACTCGACTTCCACAGCCTATCAAAGTGCTCTGGACCACATGACGGAGATTTTGGAGGAATTGGAGCCGGTCGTAAGTCCAAATCCATCCCTTTCCTCGACGAAGCTGCACGCGGACGCGTCGGCGTTTTCTTTATCGCATCTTCCGCCCATTAAATTACCTCCGTTCGACGGTAATTACGATGAGTAGGAACAATTTCGCGATCGATTTACGACGCTAATTCGAAAAAATACCGAGTTAACTGACTTTGCGCGCATGCATTTTTTATCATCGTGTCTGAAAGGTAGCGCGCTGGAATGTATCGCGAATATTTCTACAACGGCCGCTAATTTTGAAATAGCGTGGAAAGCCTTGACTTCGCGGTACGACGACAAACTGCGGTCGATAAACAAACATCTATCGACTTTGCTCAATTTATAGTATATCACGCGCGAATCTGCTACCGAGATGTAGACGTTATACGATAAAGTTAATATTGCGGTAGCATCATTGAAAACCCTCGGTCGAAAACTGGAAGAACTCTGGGGAGATGTATTAGTTTACGTCATTGTACAAAAATTAGATCCGGTAACGCGCAAAGCTTGGAATGTAAGCATCAGCAATACAGATGCCCCGCCGTCTTACGATACGTTAATCCGATTTCTTCAGTCTCGCACTCGTGTGTTAGCGGCATCCGCTCCCGCGTCCGTCTTTAAAAATGATGTAAAACCAGTCGCAGTCTCGCGAGTTCATGCCGCCACCGCATCCACAAGCGCACAATCGCAGTGCCCATTGTGTCCAGCTCGACACTTTATTAATGTATGTCCTGCGTTCGTGATAAAAAATGCGAGTCAACGTCGCGATATAGTAAAACAACAAAAACGTTGTTTTAATTGTTTAAGCTCGAAGCATTCAGCTCAAGAATGCAAAAGTAAATATTCATGTCGGGTTTGCCACAAAAAGCATCATTCCATGCTACACGTTGACTTGGATTCTGACTCCAATGCATCAAAAACTGCACAGCCTAATTGCTCGGCGCCTCAAGCATCAGCTTCGACTCCGGAGGTGAATTCGTTGCTCGCCTCAACCATAACGCGAAAGCGATCACCCGTATTATTAGCGACGGCCTGAGTAACGATTCGCTGTCCGTCCGGTCGTACTGCTGTCGTCCGAGCTCTCCTCGATCAGCGCTCTGAAATGACTTTCATCTCTGAGAGTTTAGCGCAAATCTTGCGCGTCAAACGCATTCGTATGCCGATCTCCGTTTCCGCCGTCGGCGGGATTAACGCGGGGACATTTCAACACGCGACACATATTTTTATTTCTCATCGAGAATCTCTCGTTCCGTCGCTTTCGACCACCGCGCTCATTCTAAAGTCGTTAACCTCTTATACTCCGAGAAGAACCGCGGATCTCGCGTCACTTTCTTATTTCTTTGATTTACCGCGAGCAGACGCGGATCCGACGAGTTCCGATCCTATCAATCTCATCATCGGAGCAGAATTCCATAACGACATCATTCTCGACGGTGTTCGAAAAGGAAGCATCGGACAACCCATCGCTCAGAATTCCATCCTCGGATGGATAATTTCGGGACCTATTACGTCATCACCGACTAATGATCCCTCTTCGCCGACAATTCTTTCCGGAAACTGCGCTCACAATCGCGTTTCGACTCATCATATTGTCGGCTCTTCCTCACTCGAAGAGGAACTCCGTCGTTTTTGGGAAATCGAAGAACTCCCACGACAAACTCATCTCACATCGCAAGAAAAGCAATGTGAAGAGCATTTTCGCTCAACTCATTCTCGCGATTCTGACGGGCGGTATATCGTGCGGCTACCGTTTAAGAAGGGTCCTCCGATCGATATCGGAAATTCAAGGTATCGCGCGGAAAGATTACTAAATTCATTACTCCGCCGAGTTCGCGACAAACCGGAAGTCGCGAGAGAATATCGCGAATTCATGTCCGACTATCAACGGCTGGGGCATATGCTGCCCGCTCCGAAAGCTCAAAGTCAAATCGAACAGCATGTTTATCTCCCGCATCACGGGGTTATCCGGGAAAGTAGCTCTACCACGCGTCTTCGTGTTGTTTTTAACGCATCGAGCGTTGCATCTAACGGCACGTCTTTAAACGATCATTTAAACGTCGGGCCTAAATTATAAACCGGTCTAATGTCAGTTATCCTACAATAGCGCAGATATAAATACGTTTATTCATCCGATATCGCGAAAATGTACCGCCAGATTCGCATCGATGCGCGTGATATTGACTATCAAAAGATCTTGTGGAAATTATCGCTCTCGGAACCGCTCATCGATTATCAAATATTAACTGTTACGTATGGAATGTCATGTGCTCCGTTTCTAGCCCTTCGGGTGTTAAAACAATTAGTTATAGACGAAGATCAGAACTTTCCGCACGCAGTTTCAATCCTGAGCGATAATATTTATGTCGACGATTTACTTTTCGGAGCTGACGGTACAATTCGAATTCGGCAAACGCGCGATCAATTAAATTTTATATTAAAGCGCGGCGGATTCGTATTACGGAAATGGGCCAATAATTCGCCCTCTCTTCTCGAGGACATCGAAATAGCAGATCACGGTTTAGCCGAAAAAACCTCTAGCGGAAGACGAACAAATCAAAATCCTCGGAATCGGGTGGAATCCGGCAAACAATATTTTCGAGTTTCGCGTGTCGCTGGCTGATAACGCCACGGAAACCAAGCGTACGATCTTGTCCGCGATCACAAAATTCTACGATCCGCTCGGGTGGATCATTCCGGTCACGATTACAGCAAAAATCTTTATGCAGCAACTCTGGCGAATAAAAATCGGCTGGGATGACGCTATCTCCGAACCACACATCACAAAGAGAGAAATCTATGCTCGGCTCTCACATCTCATTAATTTGCGAATAATACGCTGGATCGGTTGCGGATCGGAAACAACGCCGAAATCCACGGATTTGCGGACGCATCTACACATGCGTATGCCGCATGTGTTTATATCAAAATCATTTCGTCATCAGGTCAAATCACGACAACTTTGCTCGTTGGTAAATCGAAGGTCGCGCCATTAAAATGTCTAAGCATACCACGACTCGAATTATCCGCAGCATTATTACTCGTACAACTTGTCAAGTTCGTTCGCGGATCGAACGGGTACAAGGATATTCTGTGTCATTGCTGGATAGATTCAACAATCGTGCTCGCGTGGCTAAGTCAACCTCCTTCACGATGGAAGACTTTTGTCGCTAATCGCGTTAATGACATTCAGACTCGTCTTCCAGACGTTGAATAGCGGCATGTGTCAACGGCAGACAACCCCGCGGATTGCGCTTCGCGCGGAATATTTGGCGATGAAATTAACAATCACGAGCTATGGTGGCATGGCCCTCCATGACTGCCCTTCGATTACGATAAATGGCCGTGTGACGATTCGCACTTTCCAACGGAAGCCTCTCTCGAAGAAAAAATTACCTCATTGCAATGCAATGAACCTCGCGACACATGGGATCTAGCATCAAAATATTCGTGGCCAAAATTAATTCGCGTTACCGCGTATATCATTAAATTCATACATAATTGTCGTCGGAATCGCTTTTGTCGTGACATAGGCTCATCGTCGTTTTCGCCTATGTCATCTCAGTTTTTGGTCTCACAAAATGTTTCGCTTTCTGCATCAGATTGCAACCTCGCTAAAACATTCTGGATCAAGACAATTCAAAGCACCTTATTTCCGTCGGAAATAAACTCTTTATCAAAAAATCAGAGTCTCTCGTCGAGAAGCTCAATTCTCTCTCTTCGACCGTTCCTTGATCGGGACGGAGTTCTGCGCGTGGGTGGACGGCTTAACAAAGCTCCGCTGCCAATGCCGGTTCGACATCCGATTCTTCTCTCCTCTCATTCTCTTGTCACATTGATCGTGCATCACGTTCATTTACGAGCGTTGCATGCCAGACCGCAACTCACGCTAAATATTCTACGCCGCGACTACTGGATAATTCGCGCGCGCAATATAGTCAAAACTGTCATTCATAAGTGTGTCATTCATAAGTGCGCGAACGAGCCGCAATTTCTATACAAATCATAGGGAATCTTCCCGAACGACGAGTGTCGGCAGGCACTCGCTGTTTTTCTCATTGCGGCCTCGATTACGCGGGACCCATGCAAATTCACGCCTCAGCAGGACGAGGTATTACGTCGCGCAAAGCTTACATTGCACTCTTCATTTGTTTAGCAACGAAAGCTATATATTTAGAGTTAGTGGGAGATTATTCCACGCCCGCTTTCTTAAACGCATATTCTCGCTTTTGCGCTCGTCGCGGTCTACCGCAATCTATGTACTCGGACAACGGGACAACATTTGTCGGCGCCAACCGAGAATTATCAATATCTTACCAGTCAGCGAGATCCGAACTTTTTAAATACAACAGCCTCCGATAATGTTACGTGGAACTTCATACCTCCGTCTGCACCACATTTCGGCGGATTATGGGAAGCGGGTGTACGGAGCGTCAAAAATCATTTACGCCGCGTTCTCGGCAATCACATTTGAGGCTAACATTTGAGGTATTAACTACTCTGCTGTGTAGAATAGAAGCCTGTCTTAATTCTCGGCCGATTGCGCCTCTCTCCGACACTCTTGAGGACTACGAGTGTCTCACTCCGGGTCACTTTTTAATCGGATCCGCACTTATTGTTAACCCGGAACCATCATTGCTCGATCTCAATGAAAATCGTCTTTCAAGGTGGCAACTTGTCCGACACGTCACCGAATTTGGAAAATATGGAACAACGATTATGTAAACACGTTGCAACAACGAGCAAAATGGCGAAAGGTAAAACCGCAGATCGATACCGGACAACTCGTTCTCCTGCGAAATCCGACACTTCCTTCCTGCAAATGGGAACTAGGCCGAGTGACGCATTGTCATCCCGGGTCCGACGGCTTCGTACGGATCATCACCGTCAAGACGGCCACCTCTGAATTCAAAAGACCGATTGTCAAACTGTGCGCATTACCGGTCAAGAGTGAGGCGCCGAGCAATTAAGTCCCTTCGCTGCGTTGCGTTTTATTTCACTGTAATTCATTAGACTTAAGCACAAAATGTCACAAGGCGAGCGTCATCCCGCCAAGACGGGCGGCAAATTCAAGATGTTAGATCATATCGCGTAAATAATAGTCATTCTTCCTTATGTCGTTAATTGTGGCGTGCGCTCTTGTCGTTCAATGCAACTGTCGTATCAATTATTTCGGAACTATTGTTCCAAGGCGGGCGGTATGTTCAAGATTGAAACGTTAAATTTAGTCGATAAATTTAAACGGTAAATTCAAACGACAAATCTGAACGGTAAGAGCCGAAATCAAAATACGAGCGAGGATAAACATCGTCGCAATCAGCCGATCGGCGCGTGATCGCGTGATCCAAACAAAGAAAAACTGTGACAAACACCTAGATTCTCGAACATTCGGTGCCGAAAATATGCTATTATGGAAATCGGGCGATCGCGAGTCTTAACGGGCGCTAGTTAGTCTGCCGCTGACGACGATTCGAGCTGGTCGATAACAATCGATCATAATTTCTCGTGTAGTATTATCTCTTGCTGCATTCTCGCTCGTGTCGTGTCGCGCTACTCATAGTCTAATTCGCGTTCTATTCAATTTCAAACCGAAGTGTCTCGCTCCCGATCGCATCATATCGCGGCGATCATTTCTTTATGATTAAATCGTTTAATCGCTTTAGTTTGTTAGTGAAGATTGTTAAATTATAAGTGGGGAGTTCGAGAGCCGCCGATCGTTCACCGCATCACGTATGTCCTCTGCCTCGCGCTAAAAACCATCCGGCGTCCGCGAGTAAGATTTCCGTTCTCGCGAGGGCTTCTAGCAAGAGGCCCTTCAAGATATCCGAAACGCGGAGAAAGGCAGGTCATCGAAGGACATTCAGAAGATTTTCGATCTCAGTAGCGGGATACGTGTCGTCGCTCGCTCCTATCATTCTTTAATAAACGATTAATTCAAACGATTTCACGCGAGTATTTTCTAAACTCTCCTTGTCCCAGCGAATTTACGGATTCGCGTTACACACAGTTTTTCGCTCATCTCTGAGCGCTGTCTCAAAGATTCGGGCGATCTCGTCGAGGTCGACTCCCGAACAAAAGAGAATGTATAGGAATGGATTATATAGGAATAATAAAATTTATTCTTGTAATACTCTCATTTATTATTTAAAATATTTTATTTATATATATATGTATATAATAGTTTTTATATATACAATATAAACTTTATAATTACAGTAGAATTTTTTAATTTAGTTGTAATAAAAAATGTTTATTACCCTCCTATCCCTGCTTGGTTCTTGTTCTCGTGCTCTTCCTCTCCCTCTTTTTCCTCTTCTACCTCGCTTTCCGCGTCCTCTCTGTCCACTCCGTCCTCTCTGTTTTCCCCGTCCTCTCGCAACCATAATAGCGTTTACAATGATTTCATTTAATTCTTCTTCCTAAAACATAAAAAAATATATATGAGAAACATATCAAGAGACACGGTAGTGTCTCGCGCCAAGTCACGCGAAGCCAAAAATCGCGCGTAGCGACAGCGAGGCACCCCGTGTATCTTCACGCAAGTCGATTAGTTAAGAGTACTTGAGATTATTAGATTGCAATAATCGCTGAATGGTTCGAGTTTTTACTAGGCTTAATCGATAGCTTGAGTTTGATTTATATAAGAAAAATATCTTTATTTTCGTTCTACATATAACATAAACGGAGATATTATGATACAGAGTCCGAAACAGAAAATTTATGAGTAAGAAACGTGTTGGTCTCCTTGGTCGTCTCGGGACAAACGTACGTTTCTCGTTTCTACCGCATCGCAGTAGCGGCGCTCATAGCTGACTGTGATTAGAATAGACCCTAAAAATAGAGTCTGGCCACGGTGCGTGTTCCTTTTTATTGGTCAAAACGAAGTTTGGAAAAACATGGTGGAACCAATAGAAATTGTTATGGGAAGCATAATAATCTAAAATAAATGAAATAAGAAAATTATGAACATCTTGTACCTTTTTATAAATTTTTAAATTAAAGAATAAAGAAAAATTAACTTGAATATAACAATAATATAACAATACTCAATATAATATTCTAAGAACACTTAATAATAATATAATAATACTATAGAAAAAAATATAAACTATATATAATAAAAATATAAACTTTTTCACTTTTTAACTTACTTAATTATAGAATGCATGGCCATTGTTTTGCTATTATATATTGGTTTGACTAGTCCTCCTTTGGTACATGCAATTTTTATTTTATATGAAATAAATCGTCTCATAATTTTCAAACCTAATTGATGACAATTGTTAATAAGACTTACACAAGAAATATTTTTACTTTTTTCATAAAAAAATTAACAATAAGAAAATTACAAACAATTTTTATTTATTTAAATAAGAATATTACGAACATTTTGTACTTTTTTATAAATGTTTAAATTAAAGAATAAAGAAAAATTAACTTGAATATAACAATATTCAATATAATATTCTAAGAATACTTAATAATAATATAGTAATACTATAGAAAAAAATATAAACTATATATAATAAAAATATAAACTTCTTAGGGCGTATCCCGTTTGGACACGGAACGATTGGACACTGCACGATTGGACACAGAATTATTGGACACCGCACGATTGGACACCGCACAATTGGACACGCACACTGCACGATTGGACACTGCTTTATTTTATATGAAATAAATCGTCTCATAATTTTCAAACCTAATTGATGACAATTGTTAATAAGACTTACACAAGAAATATTTTTACTTTTTTCATAAAAAAATTAATTAAATTACATTTAATATTATTTAAATGAGGCAAATATTGCCGAATAATAAATTCTATGGCGATAAAATATTCAAAAACATCTATGGTTACAAAAAATAATGTATTATTTCAATAACAAAATTTTTACAACGCAATTGCAACTACACTGCACTACACGCATTCATGTATACACCGCCGCCATGTTTTTCCAAAACTAATCGAGTGGCCAGACTCTATCTTAAGGGACTCTAACTATGATATAATATACCGATGGTAACTATCTGTAATCCGTATACCGACCATATCGTTTGATATGTCAAATATTATCCGTATACCGATTACATCGTTTGATATGTCAAATATTATGTATATAGATATACAAAATGGTTATGTATACATGTTTATGTATACATGTGTATAATTTTGATAATTACTTACATTAACGCACACCTCGCCGATGACCTTGACCTTGACATATGTTGTCAAAGACATGACCCTGAGTAACTTTTCCTTATAACTTAATCGGCGGTCACTGTTTATTAAAAAGTTATAAACAAAAAAAGTTTGAGAAATTTGCCACTTTGTGTCATTGGTGTGAATTACGTTGTATAACCCAAACCAAATTTTCGTTTCGAATCAAACTTTAACTTTAAATATATTAGAAATTATAAGAGATCGCCGATTAAGTTATGAGAAAAATTTACTCAGGGTCATGTCCTTGACAACATATGTCAAGGTCAAGGTCATTGGCGAAGTGTCCGTTAATGTAAATAATTACCGTAAAATCGTTATCTCTCGTTCTCTCTCGTTAATTCCTGCGTTCTTTCTCTTTCTCTTCTTTTCTCGCGCATTACGCCGTTGTGCATGTGCATGCGTGTATCCGTGCTTAGGCCAGTATTTATAATCGTGATTTTGCTGAGAAACTCAGTTAAAACTAGTCTTGAAATGTGATACGGTTTAATAGATGAATCTTCAGAGTCAATTTGATATTCGTTTGTAATCTCAATTCAATAGAGATACTCAGAGGAAGTTTGTCTTGAGATGCTGCTTGATTTGTACTTATCGCATTTCAATAATCGATACTTGAGAAAAGATCGCACATGTACATATTAATATTCTTTGGATTGCGTATCAGCTAAGATTTGAATCGGGAAAAATTGTGTATCACTCAAATGTGGTTCGAAGGTGACTTGAGGAAAAGTTGACAAAATTATTTACAGATTTATCATCAATTATCTATACATAGAAGTACGTTTAAATTGCAGTTTAATACTAAAAGTGTACTTAATAGTAAAAAAGTACATAATAGTGAAAATATTGTTATTATAAATCGTGTAATAAAAATTTTTGACAATTTACAGGTTAATTAAAATGAATTGGATTGAAAATTATGATCAATATGATATTTATGATCAATATGATATATATGATGAATTGCGCGAACGTTTACCAAAACGTTATATTAGAGATGCACGAAATCTCTTCGAATGGTGGTCTGAGAATGAATTTATCAATAAATACAGACTTCGAAAAGAATCTGTGATCTATTACATTCTCCCTCGAACTGAAGAGCCTCTTCGCAAAGCATCAAGAGGAGGTCTTCCAATATCACCAATTAAACAGCTTCTTTTATGTCTTCGATTTGATGCTACAGCATCCTTCCAAGTTAGCTTAATCGATTTCTGGAAAAAAAAAGATATTTCTATATCCAGATCGGAATGCTGTTTATATATTCTTACATATATATGAATTTGTATTTCTACAGATAGTATGCGGTGATTTAGAAGAAATTTCTCAAGCTAGCGCTTCGAATATTGTTCAAAATATATCAAATCTTCTTGCCGGCATACGTCGGATTTTCGTTAAATTTCCAATCACACGTAAATAAATTGAAATAAATTGGCACATATACCAAGAATTGGGCAGACAAGAAGACTGGAATGGAATACCAAGAATCGATGGATCCATTGATTGTATACACATCAAAATAGTTAATACACCAGGCCAACAATTTCATGAAGCTTTCCGAAATAGAAAATCGTTTTTTTCAATAAATGTACAAACTGTAGCTGGACCTCAAGGAGCATTTTTAGATATCGTAGCCCGATGGGCTGGTAGCACACATGATAGCCGCATATTTAATATGTCCCGTGTAAATATGAAATACATGCAAAGGAAATTAGAAGGTGCACTACTTGGCGATAATGGTTATCCCAGCCTTCCATATCTTTATACCCCCATATTGAATCCTCGCACAGTTAGCTCATGTTAAAGCTCGCAATGTTGTAGAACACATGTTTGGAATTTGGAAAAGAAGATTTCCATGTTTGAGCCGAGGAATGGGAAATAAATTGGAAACAGTCTGCAACATAATAGTTGCTTGCGCGGTTTTACATAATATTGCTCTCATACTTAAAGACGCTTTAATAATTGATAATAATTTTCCTATTGAATTGCCCATACCAATAGATCCGACACCACCGCGTCCAGGAGAAGGTATGGCTGTCCGCCAAGCATTAATTCAGACACATTTTACTTAATTTAATATTATCACACATGTTTTAAATATTCCACACTATTTTTTAAAATGTTTATAAAGATTATTAATAAATATTTAATTGAATATTTCATTTAGTTATTATATTACCTTCATCTTCAGATTCTTCAATCGAAATTGACACAGTGTCGTTTATGTCATCAGACAAAATAATTAATTTACTAGCTGTAATATAATAATATATATTAGTATATGTATATTGATATCAGTAAACATTATTGATATTAATAAACATTTATTCTTACGTTCGCCGATTTGTAGATTGTCGGAATCGTTAGCTGACGGAATTTCTACAATCAAATGGGGATTTATAATTTCGATTAGCGGATCTATATCTGCATCTCAAATAGCTTCGCCACCATCCTTGGCAATTCTATGTTGTCGCTCTTTGGCTAATTCGCTTCGTTGTCGCTGTTTCAAATTTGCCCATAACCATTGTAATTGCTTATCTGTAGCCTATATGTAAAAAATCGTTTACTCAAAGAATAATATAATACGTATACACACACACAGCGAGAGAGGGGGGGGGGGGGGGAGGTAAAGGGAGGGAGAGAGGAAGATAAAGGGAGAGAGAGAGAGAGGTGTTAAACTATACATTGTAAACAACGCACATACAAGTGCATGCGCAACTAAATAATAAACTACTTTATAAATTTATTGTAAATTATAATAATTACCTTTTCATTAATATGTTATAGCCCAAAACGGCTATAACCAAATTAGTATAATTATTAATTATTAAATATAATTTAACGTCTTCCGACTATAACTCGAAGCCGAGGAAGACGTATAAAGTTACAAGCGCAATCGCTGACAATTATACAGTTATACAGGGTGGTCCATTTTAAAAGAGCCAGTCAAATATCTCGAAAAATATGGAAGATACGGAAAAACGTTTCAGACAAAAGTTGTTTGGTTCGAAGGGGGACATACGGTGATGCCATTGATGTGACCTTGGATAGTCATTTGGAGGTCACATACAGATCACTTTCAATTTCTTAAATGGAAACCCCCATTTTTCATTGCATATTCTTATAACTTATGTCGAGAGCTTTCCTTGGCTATTTTAAAATGGACCATCCTGTATAGTGCGAATAGATTAACAATAGCAACCACGAGACAGACAAACGTAACCGGTTTATTTATAAAGAACCTCCCAGTTGATCTCGCGACGGCAGCCGCGATATCAGGCACGCGAAGCAACTCTATACCGCGATAAGCCGAGTTGAAGTGCGAAAAAGACAAGAAGATTTAAAGCCGATGTATAAGAATAAATGACTTTATTTCTACAAAGACTACATAATTGCTGAAACGGCGAGACGACCCTGCTCGATCCTGAGCTTCTTAGCTTCTAGTGGCCAACGATCCCAGAACAAACCCCGTGCCTCCACTGAGGGGCACAACAAATATGAGAGCCAGCATTGAAACCAGCTGCAATCTTCAGCCATGCTTCCTGGTTGGGTTTAAATGAACTGCCATCCATTTTTTTATTCTCTATATTTTTATACTTCACCATACACTCAACTAAAATTTTTTTTTCAAAAGAAGTGAAATTTTTCTTCTTTTGTGTCGATGACATTTTGTCACTTTTGTACTCACTGTTATGATTTTTAAAAAAGGTTACTTTCAAACAAGCGCGTATCGCTGCTTTAATCAATATTTTGAATCTCAAGACGAATTTCACGTGATCGTTCCGTTTTTCAATTAGATACAGTCTCAGTTGATTTTTAATTAAAATGTAACTATTGAACCGTCCATATTTCAAGACATGAAACTCCAATCTGAGTATCTCACCTGATACGCTCTTGAGACGAGATTTGGAAAACGACTATAAATACGGGCCTTAAAGATGAGTACGAATAATAATGCTATATATATATA
>NW_021848571.1:14512-26746 GCF_003651465.1 Formica exsecta
TATATATATATATATTGTAGGGACTTAAATTTCCCGCAATCTAAAACGCTATTGACAGAAGTCGGGTCAAATTGTGTAAGACCGATAAATATAGCGACGCGTAGCGCGAGAGATAAACGAAAACAGTCATTGTTTGTCAGCGAGCGAGTCGGTCGGTCACCGGGACCAAATAATAACACGTTGAGAAGACAAAAGGAGTTGTGATCTCCCACTATCGAATCGCTGTTCTCTGTAATTCTGCTGTAGAATATATTGTTCATCTTTTATTGTATTTTATCAAAATAAATACAAGATTATACCACATAATTTTGGGGGCTCAGCCGGGATTCGAAGCATAGGACCTCTCGCAGAAAATCGACGAGGAATCGGTGAGAAATTTAAAATCGGAGCAGAGGTGCAAAGGTTCAAGAAGATTCGAGAGACGTTTTGACGATTAGTGACGATCCGCGATGTGCATGGCTGAAAGTGCATGACTCGGTGTGGCGTGTGAGACGACGATCCGGGGGGTGTACGGCGAGTTGCCAGACGGACATGTGGACGACGAAAATCTCGGTGAATCGAACAACGACGGAGGGTGCAGTCGACGGTGTGTGACACGTGTGCGACGACGAGACGAGAGACGTGCGGAGCGGTGATTGGTCGAGCGGACTCATAGCGGATAATATGTCCGATCCCAACGTCTTTACGATGGCTGATCTAAGAGAGAAATTAAGAGCACGCGGATTGATCACGGCGGAGACTAAGAATGATCTTATTACTTGTCTAATGGAGAGTGATCCTTCGGGATCATGGATGGCCGAACGGGACAAGAATGCTGACAGCGCGGAGGATGAGTGCGCCGATGGGCGTGAGGATGCATTGCGACGTCGGGAGATGGATTTTTACAGACGGGAGAAGGAGCTTGCGGAGCGGGAGCTTGAGTTAGCTCGTCGAGAGATTGTGATGTTGCGTGGGATGCGACAGGAGGATCCTCTGGATCGCGGCGACGGAGCGGGGATGGCGATTCGTGGCGACGGCGTCGGGATGGACGGAATGCCGCATATGTGGACGCGAGTGAGCCTTGCGACGATAGCGGACCTGCAAATTTGATGGCAGTGGCAATAATTTCGATACATAGGAAAAACAGTTAAGATTCCTGAAAGCGACGTACCGGTTGGAGGACGATCGTGTCAAGGTCTTGATCGGATTGAGGCTGAAGAAGAGAGCGCTAGAGTGGTTTCATTCGAGACCAGAATATTTGAGTATGCTCGAGGAACTCATTGGTAAATTAAAAGTAATGTTTCAGCATCGTGAAAACAGCTGCGTTACGGAAGAAGTTTGAGGACCGCGTATGGAGAAAGGATGAAAGTTTTCATGAATACGTCCATGAGAAAATAATTATATGTAACCGTGTTCCGATTGACCAGGACGAGTTGATCGAGCACATCGTGGATGGCATTCCGGACACTACATTGTGCGATCAAGCGCGTATACAAAGGTTTCTAACAACCGATTCACTTTTAAGTGCATTCGAGAGAATAACTCTGCGAGATCGCGGCGTGTCGGGCCATGGTCGACGCGACGGGCGGAGCGGTGGAGCGGTGGGAGCTGAGCGGTCTCGGCGATTTGACGGGGTCGCGAAAAGCGGCGATAAGGGAAGGGATAACCGTAATAAACGCTGTTATAATTGTGGCGCGCGAGAACACATAAGTGCGAACTGTCCTACAAAGGAGCTGAGCACCAAATGTTTTGAGTGCGGTGCGTATGGACATATTGCGCCGAAGTGTCCGAAGAGGAAAGTTGCATCGAGGGAGGCAGCGGTTGCGTCTGTTTTGCGTACAATGCGCAAAAAATGTATAAAAGAAGTAACGATAGGTTGTCGAGCAATCGCGGCGCTGGTGGATACGGGTAGCGATATATCGATGATGCGTGCGAGCGAATATGCATTGGTCGAGTCGCCTGAATTACGAACATCCGGAATAGAATTTTGCGGACTCGGAAATTATCGTGCGGCGACATTGGGAGAGTTTGAGACAAAAATTACAATAGACGGAAATTTATATGCAATAATTATCCATGTCGTTCCAGATGCAGTGTTACAGTATGATTTGTTGATCGCTACTGACTTTCTAGACTCTGTTGAATTTAATGTGAAGCGAGGCGTAGTTTCAATAAAACCATTATGCGAGCGGACGACCGACTGTGAGGAGCGACCAGAGATTTTTACAATTGATGCGATACAATGTGCGGACGAGATAGATATCGCGTATATACAAAATACGGATCATAGACGAACGGTGACAAATTTAGTTACAGATTACAAACCGATTAAATTGCGACAATTGTTTTAAAAAACGACGAGCTGGTATATCAGAAGGCGAGGCGCTTATCTCAGGCGGAAAGAGACATTGTGAACACACAGATTGAGGGCTGGGAGAAGCAGGGTATTAATCGACCCTCCACCTCCGATTTTGCGAGTCCTATTGTTCTAGTCAAGAAAAAAAATGATTTCTATAGACTTTGCGTTGATTATAGATTGCTAAATAGGAACATAATTAAAGATCGATACCCTCTTCCATTGATCAAAGATCAGTTAGATCAATTACAGGACGCGAAAGTTTTTAGCACGCTCGACTTAGAGAATGGATTTTTCCACGTTCGCATGGACGAAGCGAGCATCAGGTATACGTCATTTATTGTGCCTGACGGTCAATTCGAATTTCTGCGGATGCCGTTCGGGTTATGCAATTCTCCTTCTGTTTTTCAGAGGTTTATTTATGCAGTTTTTTGAGATTTGACTAAAAGAAGAATTGTGTTGATATATTTGGACGATTTAATTGTACTTTCAAACGACGAAAGTGACGGGTTAAAGAATCTTAAAATTGTTCTGGATGTCGCGAGTGAAGCCGGACTAGCGATAAATTGGAGAAAATGTCGTTTCTTACAAAGAAGAGTAGAATTCTTGGGTCATGTTGTCGAAAACGGAACAGTTCGTCCATCCGAGCGGAAAACCAAAGCCGTCATGTGTTTCCCATTTCTTGAGTTAAGCGGATATCTTCGTAAGTTCGTTCCGAGCTATAGTACGATTGCTAGACCGTTGTCAAATTTGTTAAGAGTGGACGTATCATTTTAATTTGGCGTAGCCGAGGGTGAAGCGTTTAAACGATTAAAAATTATATTAAGCGAACGACCGATACTGAATCTATATCGAGCTGGTGCAGAAACCAAACTGCATACCGACGCGTCCAAACACGGTTATGGAGCGATATCGTTACAAAAAAATAGCGAAGATCAATTGTTACACCCTGTATACTATGCGAGCGGTAAGACAACTCCGACAAAGGAGAAATATACGAGTTATTAGTTGGAAGTTTTTGCGATTGTAAAAGCACTTAGGCGATTTCGTGTGTATCTTTTAGGCATACCATTTTGGGATTGTCACAGATTGTCAGTCGTTTGCGCTAACGATGGCGAAAAAGGATTTATGCGTGCAGGTAGCGCGATGGGCATTGTTGTTAGAGGAATTCCAGTACACATCGATCTGGAAGAAGTATGAGGCACGTTGACGCTCTAAGTCGAAACCCACTACCATCCTGTTTGTTGGCGAGTGAGTGTGAGGAAGGATTGGTGACACGTTTGAGACGCGCACAAAGAAGTGACGGTGATCTGAGCAAGATTTTTGAGGCGATCGAGAGAGGGGAGACAAACGGCTATATAATTAGAGGAGGAATCCTGTACAGAGAAGTGGGCGACGACATACGAGTGATCATTCCTAAAAGTATACAAATGCAAATGATAAGGAAAATTCACGAACAAGGTCATTTTGGAATTAATAAGACGGAGGCGTTGGTGAAAGCTAATTACTCGCTAATCTACGCTCAAAGGTTGAAAATATCATAACAAACTGTATTGCCTGCATTCTGGCGGAAAAGAAACACGGAAAGTAAGAATGTTTATTGAACCCTATTGAGAAAGGAAGTGTACCGCTAGATACATTCCATATTGACTACTTGAACCCATTGCCGTCCACAAAGAAAAGTTACATACATATTTTTGTGGTTGTCGATGCATTTTCGAAGTTTACATGACTATACGCAACCAAGTCAACAAGCACAACTGAGGCGATTAGTCGTTTAAAGAAGCAGTCGTCTATCTTCGGTAATCCCAGACGAATTGTATCAGATAGGGGCTCAGCGTTTACATCAAAGGAATTTAAAGATTACTGCCAAACGGAGGGCGTGAAACATATTCTGAAGATTACAGGTGTACCGCGATTCAATGGCCAAGTAGAGCGTGTGAATCGCACACTGATACCGGTGCTTACTAAATTAATGGTACAAATATTTCGACGCCGCACAATTATATATAAATACGACACTGCACAGAAGTGTTAAGAAGACGCATTTTCGCATATTATTTGGAGTTGACCCGCGTGTCCGTGACGATCTAAATATTAGAGAACTATTAGAAGATGAACTTGTTGATTTATTTGACGATGACCGAGAAGAATTACGACGGCAAGCTAAAGAAAGCATTACAAAGATTTAAAAGGAAAATAAAATTAATTTTGATAAAAGGAGAAAAGCACCCTTTTGCTATCGAGAAGGAGACCTAGTAGCCATCAAGCGTACGCAGGAAGGTCCAGGACTCAAGTTGGCCTTTAAATATTTTGGGCCGTATGAGATTGTGAATCACAGTTATACTCTGCGCAAGGTTGGCGAACATGAGGGGCCTTTCCAAACATCATCGGCGACTTCATGAAGCCGTGGATCAACGATGAAGACGACGGCGAGGAAATAACCAAATGACCGAAGGGAGTGGTAATCGCGAGTATTCGGGTCGAATACTCATTCAGGACGGCCGGATGTAGGGACTTAAATTTCCCGCAATCTGAAACGCTGTCGATAGATGTCGGGTCAAATCGTGTAAGACCGATAAATATAACGACGCGTAGCGCGAGAGATAAACGGGAACAGTCGTTGTTTGTCAGCGAGCGAGTCGGTCGGTCACCGGGACCAAATAATAACTATTAATTGGGTTCGTCTCTCCGTGGCAATCGGCACTGCATCCATGGAGCGAGATTCTAACATCGCTCTGGAATCGTATGTACTGTGTTAAAGTGGCGTAAGGTGTGAGGTCTGAATAGCTCAGTGGTAAGAGCAGTTGCCCGGAAAGCGAAAGACTCGAGTTCGATTCCCGATTCAGCCACTCGTACCTCGCATATTTTTTCAGACCCGCAAATGTTGTTTTCTAACAATTATTTGTCGGGCTGAGGAAGTGTGTAAGCGCCCTACACAGACACGACAGTGCCGCTGCCACGGAAGAGATGGATGCTTGGTTTCGTGCCTCCTGCCGCCTTAAATCCCCCCCTCGCTTCACGCATAGTTGAGAAGACAAAAGGTGTAGCATGTACTTTATAAGTTGTAAAGCGTGGTCCACCCTGCCTACCGGCGGGTGAGTGCGGGAGGGGGGCCGAAGGCCCCCCTTGCACCCCCGCTACATGATTATATAAGAAAGAAAAAATATAAATATAATATTAGTTTTCGTCTGAATGTGTGTGAGTGTGTGTGTTAGTTCGCGGGTGTTACATTGATACGGAGGACATCAGTCAGAATACAAGGGAAAGATTTTATCGTTAACATGTTAACATTTACTGGTTAATACAATATAAAAATATATTTGATTAAAGGAAGATTTAATTAATAATAAAAAAAAACATGTGTGCGTGTGTGAGTGAGGTAGGAAGTAAGGATCATGGAGAAAGAGTGAAAGGAGATTTGAATTTAGTTCAATTTAGTCTTGATAAGACGAAGGTGATTCTGATTCAGGTAGTTCTTCGCAGAACTCCTGAATGGCTTTTTCGAAATCGTCTGATTCCGAAAATAGCGGAGGAAAAGGGGGTGGATTATTTAAAAGGACTGTGGATAATGACGAGAATGATCTCGGGGAAGAAGGCGGTTCAGGGGAATAAACTGGGGAGTAGCTGGGAGAGAAATAGTAAGGGGAAAGGGGGAGGTTGTGACTGTGCTGGCTTGTGAGTTTGGGTGATGTGAGTCAGCCTTACTCCTAAATCTTTTTAATTTGACGATGAGAATCGCGAATGGTCGCGTTAACGCCTTCCGAGTCCTGCGATGGACTACGTTCATGGGCCGATATATATATATTTTTCCCGATCTGGTTCTCACTACAAACCAGTGTAAATAATAATATTTCAGTAGCGTATATACGTAATAATTGAATAGTTGAAGCTTACTTTTTGCTGTTGATTCGATAATGATGAAAGACTAGTCTCGTGGTGCGTTCGGACCTTCGGTTGATGAATGCAAATGGTGGTGAGACGCCGGTGGAAGACACTGGTTTTCCCAACTAACTCGCGAGTCACAACACGGAGCAAAAGTACTTGGGTTGAAAGTTGCAAAATGATAGAGAGTGATGTGTTCGCGAGTTCTCTTTTTATAATTTTCTTTTTGGGGCGTATTCTAATTCTAAGAGTGGGAATCTTCCAAAACTTCGACAAATTGAATTTGCGCAGAAGTGGGAATTTTTCAATCTTAGCAAATTAAAAATGTGCCAGTGTCTTCGTTAGGCGGGGTGTTCCTCCTACTTTTCGCGTTTTACTCGTAGTGATCGTCCATTGGTGAGTTCGATATTCGCTCAAAGATTCCTTGCACGTGTTCACACACACACACACACACACACAGATTAGGAAAAAGATCCTATTCTTCTATGATAATTTTATTGCTATTGGTGCAGCTGTGTTTATTGAATATTTGTTGGAAAATTTTATTATTATAGATGCAGCTGTGTTTGTTGGGTATTTCGTTAGAAAAATTTATATTACCTTGAGGAGACCGGCATATTTTTATCATCGATCTTTTACGTTGGTCTGTTTACTGAGCGGTTCGTTTGTCTCACCAATCGACGATCGTTGCCGACACTTCGCGGAAAGAAGGAATCGTGGAATCGCCAGGACGTAACACCCCCGGCCTTAGACAAATGTTGGGGAAAAACCCAACATTTGCAGAAAAAAGGAAATGGATTCCTTCCTTTCGCGGATAACTAAAGTATTGTAAATTGCATATAGTTTTGTGCATGCTAATTTGCTTATTAAGAAGGAGGAAAGAGAAGGCGACCACCAAAACCCCTTCCTTCTTTCCTTCGTCCTTCTTTTACAAAAATATATATATATTTTTCTTTCTTATTCTTTTAAATTTTCTCGTAATAACAAGAACTTTTCTCACAATAACAATAATTCTTCTTGTATTAACAATAATTTTGTTACATATAATTATGATGCTCTAATACAGTATCTTATTGATAAACAAGTTATTCGTGATAATATTCAATGTCCAAAATGTAGAAATATTATAACTTATACAAATATATTTAAAAGCTTTATCATGCATTGCACTAATAAATATTATAAGACTATATCTGAACGAAAAAGACAACGGATAACATGCATCTTTAAAATAAGTATGTTGAATAACACTTGGTTTCTAAAACTCATTTGGATATGGTAAAAATTTGTCGGTTTATTGGATATTTTTTAATAATTAAACCACCACGACAATCTCTTATATGTAATGAGTTGGAAATACATGATAAAGCTGTTGTTGATTGGACAAATTTTTGTAGAGAGGTATGTAAATTAATATTTGAATGAAATATTCGAGTATATGTTTATATTTGTCACTTATATATGCATTTTTATATTTTTACTTTTTTAATATTTAGTTATTATCGGACTGGTTAATAAAAGAACAACAACAAATTGGCGGAGAAGGGATTATTGTGGAAATAGATGAAGCCAAAATTGGGAAAAGAAAATTTAACAAAGGCCGTATGTTAAAAGGACAGTGGATATTTGGTGGCATAGAACGTGCCACAAACAAAGTTTTTATTGTACCTGTAGAAAACCGGAGTTCCAAAACGTTATTACCATTGATTCGTAAATATATTGCTCCTGGATCAATTATTTATAGTGATTGTTGGCGTGCTTATCTCAAAAATGAAAATTATACACATCAAACAGTAATATGTTGCTCCTGGATCAATTATTTATAGTGATTGTTGGCGTGCTTATAATGATCTCAAAAATGAAAATTATACACATCAAACAGTAAACCCTTCTGAAAATTTTGTGGATCCTAATACTAAAGATCATACACAAAACATAGAGAGATTATGGAGAGAAATGCGTGCTAATACAGTTTTTCACAAGTGGTAAGAATATATATGTAATAATAACAAAATACATATATAAAAATAATAATATTAAAATTAATTTTAATAATAATTAAAATTATGACTAACAGATATGCCTGACTATGGCATGGTGCTGGAGCAGCCGATATTAGGTCATGGTTGCATTGTGCTTAATAGATGCTCGTATAGTTTACTTTTGAAGTCGTCGGTTAACCTCGCGCAGCGAATGTCCGGCGACAAGTCATTCCAAAGCTTGGAAGCACTGACTTTGAAAGAGCGCCTGAAGATCTCCGTTCTGCACAAGGGAATAGTAAGAAGATCCCCAGAAGCCCTAGTAGTTCTCGATGTCACAGCTGATTTAAGAGCTAGGCCGCCATATATTTGACTCGGCTGCTGAGTGCAAATAATATTAAAGAGCAAGCATTACACGAAACACTTTCTTCTGGCATCGATCTTAGGCGTAGTGGTTTAGGATGGACTACTCGAGGAGGCTTCCATTCATACTGGTGACGAGACAAGACTCATCGCTGAGCGGCTACGGGCGCCAATTTTCAATCGTTATGATTTGGACCGCTCTGGAGACGTGCTGGGGATTTCGTCTCTCCGTGGCAATCGGCACTGCATCCATGGAGCGAGATTCCAACATCGCTCTGGAGTCGTATGTACTGTGCTAGAGTAGCGTAAGGTGCGAGGTCTGAATAGCTCAGTGGTAAGAGCAGTTGCCCGGAAAGCGAAAGACTCGGGTTCGATTCCCGATTCAGCCACTTGTACCTCGCATATTTTTTCAGACCCGCAAATGTTGTTTTCTAACAATTATTTGTCGGGCTGAGGAAGTGTGTAAACGCCCTACACAGACACGACAGTGCCGCTGCCACGGAAGAGATGGATGCTTGGTTCGTGCCTCCTCCCGCCTTAAATCCCCCCCTCGCTTCACCAGCGTAGCTCATCATAAAATGGTGTTAAATGTTCATCCCATCTGACATTGAATCCAAATCTGATACAGGCATTTAATGCTCTGTATTGTTGCATGTTGAGTTGATCCGTGATATCCGTGAAAGCCGCACAACAATAGTCCAAGTGCGGGAAAATTAGCGAGACTATCAACCGTATTTTTAGATCCTTGGGTAGCAAGTTTTTAGATAGTTTTAACTGATATAGTTTGTAACGATACCGTTACTAACGGCCTAGCAGGCCGATCCACCGCGCGCTTTTTGAGGCTCGGCGCTTATGGCGTCCCTAAGCTCCCACACCCGTGTCGCGGCCCCACCGTGTAGAGACCACCCCACCACACGTCGAATCGCGTGAGTGGCAGGCCGGCCGCCGGTATATAAGGCAGTCCGGCGAGCGTATCGCTACCAGTTCCCGATCTCGATTCCTGTCACGTACAACTCTCCGGATTCTAAACCGACTCTTGCGTTATACCAGGCTACGAGCTTCCCGTAGTTAGGCTGGGTTTCCCGGTTGCTGGGACGGCGCACCCTGATACCTCGCGTTACACCGGGCTATGGGCGTCCCGTAGTTAGGCCGGGCTTCCCGGTTGCTGGGACGGCGCCGCCTGCTAGTTGATAAGTCCGTACCGCGTTATACCGTAAGACCGTTTGTATATACCGCGACCTGTTTGTACCGTGAGACCGCACTGTATATACCGTGCATTGTACATGTAAAGTTAATTGAAGGATAGCCACCAGTGTCGCGCCAACTCTATCTTTACATACGGCCTTCAGACAAGCGCGCTAGCCCTTCTAAGGGTAAGCCGCAGAAAGTGCCGACGCCCCGTCCTTCTAAGGATAAGGTAGTCAGGCAGTTGAAATTATACACGAAGGCCACGCAACACCCCGTAGTGTTTAAGATCAATTCTGTTTGTCTTAGAATAAAGATAATTGCTTGCATGCAAACACCGCGACCCCCGACCACACTCGCATGAGCCGCGCTCGCTTCCCGAACTCCACGCGCACCAGCCACGCGCAGAACCGCTTGCGCGAATTTCTGTACGCACCGCTCTTGCATGTCGCATTGTAAATAACAACCGCTCACGCGAAACTCTGTACGCATCGTTCCCGCATGTTGCATTGTACATATAATATAACTATGTGTTAGATTTTGATTATCGCTTGAATAAACATAACTGTTTGACCGCATTAAAACGAGGAAAAGTAAGTTGGAGTTTCCCCCTTCTCCCGAATCCCGGCACCGGCGAGCCTGGATCCGCGGCGTACGGGAAAGGTGAACCGTTACAAGTTTAGTCCGTATGTTCTTGACGACGTTATCCACATGCAAGTTCCAGGATAGAGTATTAGAGATCGTGACACCTAGATATTTGACACAAGTAGAGAGCTGAACCACTGAGCCATCGATGCTGATCGCAGGCAGTCGATCGAGTTCGATTGTATTTATATATCTGGCCGAAGATGATGGCGTTTTAGCAGAATTCAACATTAGTCCGTTGCAGCCAGCCCAGTGGACGATGGACTTGATGTCCTCATTCACCTTGAGAATGCCATTTTGCAGATTAGATGGCTCGCAATGCAAATATATCTGCAGATCATTTGCATAAAAGTTATATTTGCAGAGAGAGAGAGAGAGAGAAAGAGCGTTCGCAAGGCGGTGCGAGAAGGATAGCGCGAGGCGATCGCATGCACGTGGGAAAAGGAAAGAAGAAGGCGCAGAAATAATTGACATCTTTTTATATAGAATAAAAATATTTATTTAAAAATTGTGTATATCATATAAATGTGTGTGTGTTTAAAAAAAAATAATAATAATGAAAATAATGATAATAATAATATAAGAATACAAAAATATACAATAATAATAAAAATATTAGGGTGAAGCTCCCCATCTGAAACAGAAAAATACAAGTCTTATTAATAAATCTATCTGTTAATATTATAAAATTTTTAAAAATAGATACTTACAATTAATTCTTCGAGATAAATAAAGAATTATTGGATAATCCTATTTTTATAATATTTGGATCAGATATTTTAACCACTTCGAATGTTAAATTCCAAATCCGCAATGGGATTTTAATCGATTGTAGAAATCGTTCAATGTCCGCATGTTTCTGCATCAGCGATATCCACGTTTCAAAAGGCGATATTATTTGATTGCCTCTATTGTCCCCGAGAACCAATTCCACGCAAGATACAGCTCCAACGTATATTCAAATGTCCAAATATTTGTATGATGTCGGGGTTAAGGCGTATCGTCTCCCAAGTATACGAACCGCACGACGAGGCTCGGATGAAATGCTAGGGAGTAATAAAATATTATTTATATAAATATTTAAAAAATATAAAATTCTTTACATTAATTAAAACTTACTTGTTACATTTCTTCTATCACTTTCATGTATCGCTTTTGCAGCGTCGCATACATTAACGATATTATTCTGTTGTAAAACCGTTAAAAATTGTTTGAATTTTTCATTTACAATATGAGTATTTTCACATAACCAGTAATACATATGATCTATGCATTTTTCAAAATCGGATAAATATAATAGAGTTGGCGGTTTCATAAATAAAGAATTATTGGATAATCCTATTTTTATAATATTTGGATCAGATATTTTAACCACTTCGAATGTTAAATTCCGAATCCGCAATGGGATTTCAATCAATTGTAGAAATCGTTCAATGTCCGCATGTTTCTGCATCAGCGATATCCACGTTTCAAAAGGCGATATTATTTGATTGCCTCTATTGTCCCCGAGAACCAATTCCACGCAAGATACAGCTCCAACGTATATTCAAATGTCCAAATATTTGTATGATGTCGGGGTTAAGGCGTATCGTCTCCCAAGTATACGAACCGCACGACGAGATATTGCCGACGCGATATTTTTCCAATTTTTCTATTCAAGCGCCGATGTACGACTACTTCGCGATGACATCATCTTCAGATATCCAAACGCGCGTGTCAAAATATGACAAAATCGTAAAATATAAGAATAATTATAAAGGTTTAATTGTGTTAATATACAAGTAATTTAAAACTTTAGCAATGCATCTGGGCTCAGATGACATCATCACCAGGTGCGAGATT
>NW_021848572.1:0-4147 GCF_003651465.1 Formica exsecta
ATGATTTATTGCATTTTTCATCGAAAATTAATAAATTAATCATTTTCCTAGTGACTCCGTTGTCACCTATCGGCCGCCTATCGAAACTATATGGCTCAGAAGCCAACAGCGAGAATATTCAAACATAATATAACATAAAACGATTGCTCCTTAATTGCTTCGCATTTTTCCATCATTATTATTATGATTTATTGCATTTTTTATTGAAAATTAACAAATTAATAATTTCCCTAGCGACGCCATCGTCACCTATCGGCCGCCTATCGGAACTATATTGCTCAGAAGCCAACGGCGAGAATATTCAAACATAATATAACATAAAACGATTGCTCCCTAATTGCTTCGCATTGCTCCATCATTATTATCATGATTTATTGCATTTTTTATTGAAAATTAACAAATTAATCATTTCCCTAGCAACACCGTTGTCACCTATCGGCCGCCTATCGGAACTATATGGCTCAGAAGCTGACGGCGAGAATATTCAAACATAATATAACATGAAACGATTGCTTCTTAATTTCTTCGCATTGCTCCATCATTATTATCATGATTTATTGCATTTTTTATTGAAAATTAACAAGTTAATAATTACCCTAGCGACGCCGTCATCACCTATTGGCCGCCTATCAAAACTATATAGCTCAGAGTCAACGGCGAGAATATTCAAACATAATATAACATAAAACGATTGCTTCTTAATTGCTTCGCATTGCTCCATCATTATTATCATGATTTATTGCATTTTTTATTGAAAATTAACAAATTAATAATTTCCCTAGTGACGCCGTCATCACCTATCGGCCGCCTATCGGAATTATATGGCTCAGCATCCAACGGCGAGAATATTCAAACATAATATAACAGCTCTATTGTTTTTAACTATATCTCAAAGAGTTTAATCAACGTTTCTTATTGACTTTTTGGTAGAATTATTGCACCTCGCTTGCTCTATTATGATATTCGCGATCGCTCCACTTGTATAATTAATCTTTTTATGATATATTAGCAAAAAAAATCAATCATTTTCTTGGAAAAACATATTTTTCGTAGTCTACTGCAAGTATATCCAACATAAAACGATTGCTCCTTAATTGCTTCATATTTAAGATCGTCTTAAGCCCGTATCAGAGTACGCATTGAAGATTGATATTCAAGATTCAAGATTGAAATTTGACCAATCAGAACAAAGAAATTTTAATCCTTTTTGTTCTGATTAGTTAAATTCCAATCTTTAATCCTCAATCTTTCATTTTTAATGCGTAGTCTGATACGGGCTTAACGTGTTGAAACATGTTTGGTCTTGTCTAAAGCCCGTATCAGACTACGCATTAAAAATAAAAGATTGAAGATTAAAGATTGGAATTTGACTAATCGGAATAAAAGAAACTAAAATTTCTTTGTCTTAATTGGTCAAATTTCAATCTTCAATCTTCGATCTCAATCTTCAATGCGTAGTCTGAGGCCGATATTATATTTGTCGTACGACAAATTTTTTAAGCGCATTGATTAGCTAATTTCTAGAGACAAGAAAGTTTCTATTTTGCAGCCAATCAATATGCTTAAAAAGTTTGTCGTACGACAAATGTAATATCGGCCTTAGCCTTTAATAAAGATAAAGGCTGGTTTATCCAGCCTTAATAGCCAAAAAAGTTCGTCGCCACCCGCGGGCGGGAACGGACGTGTTCAGACACGTTAAGCCCGAATCACACTAGCGGCTCGCGGCTGCGCTTGCGTTTGTGATTTGCTACGCTCCAATCATACTTGCAATTGATATGGGTGTGAATTATATTGCAGTTTTTAAAATATTTACTCTACTGGAGAATAAATTTGAAGAAGCCTGCAATCTTCGGGTTGGAAAAAATTTAAATCTTAATTTTTCTTGCAATGATGTTGCCTGGAACCTCAATGATAGTAATTTAACAATTTACTTCAATTATCATATATATTTAGAAAGAAATAGATGTTTGAATTTTTTCTGGTTTATGTCACAATCTTACTTATATATATTTAATTTAGTTGATCTTCTCTCAATATAATACTATGTGTTAAATACATTAAAAAATTCTATATTCATATATACTATATTAGATTGCCGTTTAGGTTGCAATATTATTTTATTTTATAGATCATATATTGGCGACAGCAGCAACAAATGGTGCAGTGGTTGTTTGGAATTTAAATAAACAATCTCGGTCAAAACAGGAGCATGTATTTATAGGTTATAAAAGAACTGTGAATAAAGTGAGCTTTCATATGAGAAGAACCTATGTGGTTAATATCTGGCTCACAAGATGGTACTATGAAATGTTTTGATTTATGAATAAAAGAAACCATTAAAACTTTTTATAGGTAAATTATGTTATAGTATATATAGATAAAGCTCTCTTGTAATTGTTAAAGATAACGGCAAAATAATCTTTTTAGTATTTTAAAATTTTGTATATTTCATATATTTTGTAATACAGAATCGGTGAGAGATGTTCAATTTTGTCCACAATAACCGCATACTTGCTGCTGTATCCGAAAATAGACATGTACAGCAATGAGACATGAGAAAGCCGCATCGTTATTTTCAAAGTGAAAATATTCAAAATGCCAATGTTTCGCTTTAATCTGGTAAGTAGTGTTCAGTGTTTTTGTGTGCGAGATTGTGTGGGATATTTATTAATTAATAATATATTTCAGTTCGTACAAATTGACGTGATCCACCGCAGATACATGCGGTGGGTGCGTGAAAATCTGCGTTGGGCGCACGCCAATTTGTGGGGCGATACGCGAGGTGCCCGCGAGTGGGCATGCGTGCACCCTGATCAATACGAGGACATTTTCTATTTGCGGCCGCTTTTTGGGCTTGAGCCGTATGAAGAAGAGGAAAATTGGGTGGAGGAGGAAGAGGCGTGAAAAGAGGAAGAGGAAGAGGAAGAGGAGGATTGGGAGGAAGATTGGGAGGAAGAGCTTGCGGCTCCAGGAGGATAATGTAAGTATCTTCTTTTTTTAAATTTATATTACCCCCTCAGAGCCCCTGGCTTAGAATCCGCATTGTATCACTACTCTTATATAAATTTGTCTATAATATCTTTTAATTTCCATCGGTGCGCATTAGTGCATGCACGTGTTTGATGTCATTTTTATTGAAAAAATCTCATTAATTCATTAAAATTATTTTTAAACCGATTAAATGCAAGTAAGAACCTCCCTCAAAGTACAAGAACCAGAGTAACAAACATCCAAATTATAAATTATCATTTTGTTGCAATCCTTACGAACAATAACTATTTTTGTATTAATACTTATTGTTAGAGTAAAAATATTTCGTTCTATACTTCAACGACATTTTTTAATTATTTAAATATAAGTCGGATTGAGAACGCGCAATTACACCGACGAGATATTATTAAAGACCGGTGGTCTTATGGGATTTAGTGTGATTGGAATAAAAACTTGCTGCATGTTATTTTAATTCATCCAGTTATTGTTTTATTATCGAAAATGTATAGATATTTTATATAACTGCCTGAAGAACAAAATAAACATTTTATGTAAATTTACTGTTTTATTATCGACAATGCAAAGATTTACGTACCTTACCTGTATAATAGCGCGTGGAAAATTTTTTCACCGAAAATAAGTTGGCGCTGGAAGTTCATATTTTTTAATAATTTATAGCTCAAACGATTGCTCCTTAATTGCTCCGTCAGAATCCACAATTGCTCCCCTTTTAAAATTAGTAGTTTTCGAAATATTTACAAAAAACGGTTTATCGAAAATTAATAAATTAATCATTTCCTTAGTGACGCCGTTGTCACCTATCAGCCGCCTATCGAAACTATATGGCTCAGAAGCCAACAGCGAGAATATTCAAACATAATATAACATAAAACGATTGCTCCTTAATTGCTTCGTATTGTTCCATCACTATTATCATGATTTATTGCATTTTTTATTAAAAATTAACAAATTAATAATTTTTAAAGCGACGCCGTCGCCACCTATCGGCCGCCTATTGAAACTATATGGCTCAGAAGCCAACGGCGAGAATATTCAAACATAATATAACATAAAACGATTGCTCCTTAATTGCTTCGCATTGCTGCATCATTATTTTCATGATTTATTGCATTTTTCATCGAAAATTAATAAATTA
>NW_021848573.1:0-948 GCF_003651465.1 Formica exsecta
TGATACTTTTACGGAATTCCAGGATATTTCTTAAGAAGTATCATGTTAGAACGCGCATACCGCACATGTATCCTTCATAAAACAGAGAGAAGCATGCGTAGCGCGCATAAGGATCCACTTCCCAAGTGACAAGTCTGGAAAGTCGTTTCTTTGGTACGTTTCATCGCGCTTTTTTAAGATACTCTCGGCTTGCACGATACAAAGAGCCCCGGTCTTGCAGCAGTTCTCGCGCTGTGAAATCGCACGTGACTAGGAAAAAAAGAAGGGTGTCCCAGTGATGAGACGGCTAATTAAGTCTAGTGGTCTGTGAGCTCGCACGCACGCACGCACGCACGCACGCACACCGACACTCATATACGACATGAAAACTCACGCGCACACATTAATACGCACCTACACGATGCATGCTCGTCTATACTTGGCCTCTTGGCCGCGCCGAGCCGTACAGTCTCTCAAAGGTCCTCGAGTGCATCGTACCACACGCTGGTCTCTTCCCTGTCTCTCTGGCACTCTCCCTCTTTCCTCCCCTCTTTCACTTTCTTTCTCTTCGTTCATCTCGCGCTGTCCGCGTCTCACGCTTCGTATATTTATCTTCGTCTTCGATACGGACGCGGATCGCCGAGCAGAACAGTGAACTCTTTGATCGGATCGGCCGCGATGTAACGCGCGACGCGCATCGCATCGCGAAAGGCACGGAAGTTAACAGTTCGCTCTCTGGACGCCAAGTATCACCGCGACCGGAGATACTCTCGATGCTATAGTAACGATTTATTCGCAAGACTTGGAGAGACGGAGAGAGAAAAGAAAAAAGAGAAGAACCTCGAGGGTTATCATCCTGTTGAATGTAACGCGCGGTGCGTATGCTCATCCGGGCGCGGCAGTGATCAGTGAGAGATGTGGTTCAAGTATTACAAGGGATATTACGACGTGCGCAAGCTGGAGCTGGAG
>NW_021848574.1:0-284 GCF_003651465.1 Formica exsecta
ATGCTGTACGTTACCGCCGGCATAGCTCTCAGGTTCATTAGAGTATTCAAACCTCTTCACCCGGCAAATGCCTTCGTTAAGGTGGAGATACCATCGAGGAGGAAAAATTTTTATTTGAATTTTATATTATTAGAATCCATTAGAAATTTTTAGATTACATTTAGAACATATAAAAAATCAGATATAGGTGATAAACAACGATTAATATTTAAAAATACATAATGCAAGGTATTAGCATCTTCGAGTGAAGCAGGTTTGATCGCTTTGAGAGCGATTAAATCCAA
>NW_021848575.1:0-3280 GCF_003651465.1 Formica exsecta
TAATATAAGATCAGTAGAAATGGAATTAATATTAATATGCAAATTCTTTATATTTAATATTAATCATATATTATCGTAATACAATAGTACGAGTTAAAATCTTTTTCTGTTTCGGTCATCCTGCATACACCGGGTTTACCGGGGACCATAAGACTGATAACCTGTCATTAATAATATAGAAGTAAAATCTTAGCTTACCATTAAATGGCTATAAGCATTGGAATAATGGTTAATATGCTGGATTCTCCTTGATGATGGTTCTCCAGGAATAGTAGTACGTATGCGCTTAATGTAGTCATGGTTGATAGAATGTAGATCGAAATAACACTAGTTATTTAATAATTAAATGTTTATTTTTACAGGTCGTTAGACTAACGCCTGGTATACTTGTAGTACAATATAAAAGTCTTTAAGACTATGCGAGAGTTTGGCGACGCGGACGCCGGATTACTATATGTCTTATTAGGTTGACTGCCGGAATAGTAATATGCGAATTCAGAGTTAAAATAGTAAAGCGTGTCAACTGTTCGACGTTTGGAATAGTAATGCTCGATGCTGGGCTCGCTTTGAGCTTCTCCGGTTTTCAGGTATTGGTGGAGAGATGCTGCAGCGGGAGCGCCTTGATGTACGTGGTGGGATAGGGCTCTCTATACTTTTGCATAGAGTCTTCCAATGCTGGTGGGAGATCCATGGGCGTGAATACGGCAAGTGAGAAGCGCTGTTGGTAGGGAGTGCTACGTCACTCGGGGCTTCCCTGATGTGCCGGGGATTTTCTCGTGTGTGAGCTGGGCTTTCGTTTGTGAGGAGAACAGCTATAGCGCCACTGCATGACTTCATCGTCTGCATACCAAGTTGGTTGCATCAGCCTCTGCCTGTTGTTCTCGGGGCTTCCTCCTTATCTTATCGGCCGGGCGGATAAAAGTATTGATCGACGGCCGATTTGCATCATCATGCACAATTTAAGACTCTTATAATGATACGGTGAATAAAATATTATTTCCTTATATTCCTAGCTCCTTATTGCTAAATACAATGTTAATAATAAAGACGCTACGTTATATAGGATATGTATGCGCGTAGCATAGAGTATGTGTACGCGTATAGGTATAAAACTCTTCAAGTTATTATGAATAATATAAAATTCTTAATATTATTGTGTGCATATATAAATGTATGTGTACTTAAAATTATTAAAGCATGTACCAATTATCCCGTTTCGCAATATCTGCACGGGATATGCATTTATTAATTAATAACGTTACATTCGCATTGTTTGTTGCTTTGCTCTTTCCGTATGCAGTTACTCTCTCTATACGAACGAACAATTCTCTTTAGATTTCATTCTTTTCATCTCTTATGGGTGCGTTAACAATTAATTTAATGTTTATTTAAAAATAAAACGTGCAGCTAGGACGTCACAGACACACCTGCGACAACAAACACGTATATACAACTTCTACAATTATCAAATTATGCGCAAACACAAGTTATCCAATGTAAGATAGAAATCATGCGCACTATACACCACTGTGGCATGCACTCACACATTTTCGCAGTCCATAACGGTTGTGCTAGTTACCTACGAGAAACATCTCATAGCAGATGTGTGCAGATGCACAAGGAAGGACTTTTGAGAATAGAAAGCGCAGAAATTATAGACGGACTAAAATCGAATCACACATACTATCGAAGCGTTACACTTGGAGGAAAAGTAAATGTAGACGGCAAATGCAAAGGAATTCAATACTCTGATCACTATGGCACTTGGGACGACGTAGTCGTACAAGCCACTGTAAAAATATCATTAAAAGATTCATACGTTCCAATCAAGCTAAATACAGGGAAAATAGTTTTAAAATCCGGTACCGTTTGTGACCTAGGAGACGAAACATGCATAGACTCAGACGACGGTTATTCATTTTGGGAAAGCATTCCTACCACCGCGTGTGGATTTGAAAATTACGATATATTATATGAAGGAAACGCTATTAAATTCCAAGGATTTCAAGATGCGCACAATACTACCATTTTCTCCTTAGAGACACAAGACACAACCTTTGCCCTCACACTGATACGCAGACACACCATTTGTGGATACACTTTATACGGGACAGAACTTGCATACACCGGGTTTACCGGGGACCAGAAGACTGATAACCTGTCAGTAATAATATAGAAGTAATATTTTAGCTTACCACACATTAAATGGTTATAAGTATTGGAATAATGGTTAATATGCTGGATTCTCCTTGATGATGGTCCTCCAGGAATAGTAGTACGTATGCGCTTAATGTAGTAGTGGTTGGTAGAATGTAGTAGAATGAAATAAAACTAGTTATTTAATAATTAAATGTTTATTATTACAGGCCGTTAGACTAACGCCTGGTATACTTGTAGTACAATATGAAAGTCTTTAAGACTATGCGAGAGTTTGACGACGCTGACGCCGAATTACTAAGAGCGTTAACGATTCGGAATTCAGAGTAACTGCTTTGCAGTCGAAAATAGTAGTATGTGTTAACAATTCAGAGTTCGGAATAGTAATGTTCGATGCTGGGCTCGCTCTGAGCTCCTCCGGTCTTCAGGTGTTGGTGGGGAGATGCTGCAGTGGGAGCGCCTTTCTATGCTTTTGCATAGAGTCTTCCAATGCTGGTGGGAGATCCATGGGCGTGAATACGGCAAATGTGAAGCGCTGTTGGTAGGGAATGCTACGTCACTCCGGGCTTCCCTGATGTGCGCCGGGGATTTCCTGGTGTGTGAGAAGGACAGCTATAGTGCCACTGCATGACTTCATTGTCTGCATACCAAGTTGGTTGCATCAGCCTCTGCCTGTTGTTCTCCGGGCTTCCTTCTTATCTTATCGGCCGGGCGGATAAAAGTATTGATCGACGGCCGACTTGCATCACCATGCACAGTTTAAGAGACTCTTATAATACTACAGTGAATAAAATATTATTTCCTTATACTCTTAGCTCCTTATTACTAAATACAATGTTAATAATAAAGATGCTACGTTATATAGGATATGTATGTGCGTAGCATAGAGTATGTGTACTTAAAATTATTAAAGCATGTACCAATTATCCCGTTTCGCAATATCTACACGGGATACGCATTTATTAGTTATTAATATTATATTCGCGTTTGTTGCTTCGTTCTTTCTGTATGCAGGGAATATGTAATATATATAAGTTTATAACATTCAGGTTGATCGTCTAACTGACTGTGTAGTATTGCCATGCAAGTATAAAATTATTAACTATTAGTTACTCTTATAGTT
>NW_021848575.1:3546-3857 GCF_003651465.1 Formica exsecta
GCGTTGTTCCTCAATTTCTTTGATGTGTTATGAAAATTTTCGGCAAATCTTACTTATAGACACGTAACTAAGACGCTCCGAACAAAAAAAGTTGCTTACAAAGCGATCTTAGCTCTGTGAGCCGAGAAGTGTTGTTTCTAAATTTTCTTGATGTATTTCGAGAATTTTCGGCAAATCTCACTTACAGACATTTGTCACGTCTCAGTGTTCGAAGTTAATAAATAAAATTAAAATTCCAGAAATGAATTATTATCTTCAAGTAACTCGTTATAAACGTGACTATGTTAATATAAGATCAGTAGAAATGGAAT
>NW_021848576.1:0-237 GCF_003651465.1 Formica exsecta
ATGCGCGTCACTAATTAGATGACGATGCATTTGGCTTTTTTTTTTATTGCTTTGCCCTCCAACATAAAAGGGAGGAAACAGCCAAAGCCTCAATGGGGGTAAGACACCAACAAACAATTAGAGGATCCAAACGACGGCTAACAACCGAAGGAATCGACCCAACTGTACAGGACGGACAAAGGACGAGGACAATTTGGGGGGGTGGGTTCCCCACATAAAAATCAACTCGATCCCTCA
>NW_021848577.1:0-532 GCF_003651465.1 Formica exsecta
ATGTCCGCCCGGAATGACATCCGTCGCGAGACTCAAGATGGCCGAACTCTCTCTCAAGATGTGGCGTTCCTGCGGCTGAATTCAAAATCATTTTTGTTACCAACTTCATGAAATATATTTGTAACCATTTTCACACATTTCATTTATTGATTTAACACTTTACATAACAACACATAAAACATACGACAAATTATGTAACATTCATTCGTTCGTTCATTGACCATCAATCTGTACACATCTCGCTCGTGAATTAAATATTTTATTAGTAAAAAGGAAAGTCTAGTGATTTAACTATAACGCTACCACAACTTAGTTACGTGGCTGTAAGCAAGATTTGCCGAAAATTTTCATAACACAACAAGGAAATTGAGGAACAACGCTTCTCGGCACACAGAGCTAAGAGTGATCCGCGAATTTAGTGAGCCATCGAGTTTCGAGTTCCGCTGTGATTCTTGTGTGGTTTGTGGCTTGTGTTCTTCAAGTTGATGAGATTTTCGAGTCATCGAATTTCCAAGGACAGCGATCTACTAGA
>NW_021848578.1:0-369 GCF_003651465.1 Formica exsecta
TCGTATTCAAAATTATATGTATAATATATTTACATCCATATATAAAATATTTTAGTTCAATTTTCTCGAACTGTATTGCTTAAATTGTAACCAGGCAAACCAAGATATGATTGTTATGCACATATAACTTGTACATAATAAGTGCACATGTTACATCTATGTTATATAGCAGATATATTCGATGTTTGCTGGCTATATGTATCATATATATATACAGGGTGTCTCACAACCTCCGTACAATACTTTAATAGTATATTCTACAGATAAAATAAAATCAAAAATTCTAATATAAAAATTTTGAGGCTGCAATAATTTTTGAGTTACAAGCGATCAAAGTTTGCCAATGATATCGCGTAGAGTTCGCGCGCT
>NW_021848579.1:0-640 GCF_003651465.1 Formica exsecta
TTGCGATTCGATCGTTTTATAGCACGTTCTTAATCCAAATTATATTTAGATCATCAAAAAATCAAATGATGTAGTATCATAAACAAAATATATTTGATTCTATTTGTTGTTAAAAAAATAATTATTGTCCGTAAAGATTATTTGTTGTTAAAGAAATAATTATTGTCCGTAAAGATCGCAATAAAACTATAATTTATAATTTAGATTTCTGTCACTCCGATTCTTACTTTGAAGAAGATTCTTACTTGCATTTTATCGGTTTGAGAATAATTTTAATGGATTAATGAGATTTTTGCTACTAAAATGACATCAAACGCAACAGAAATCAGATAATTTTTAATTAAACTAATAATAAAAATTTTGATCACATATTTAATTAAAAATTATCCGGTTTATGTCGTGTTTGGTATCAGTTTAATCACAAAAAAATTATTAATTCATTAAAATTATTTTTAAACCGGCATAATATAAACATTTTATTTTCTATGGTAATGTGACACATATATATATACTCGTAAAATACTATACTTATGTAAAGGAATAAGCCCCTCACATATAAGAGACTTCGAAATTTTTTGACGATACGTCATTTCGTTTGCTCTTTACTTGTTCTCGCTCTCGCTTTCGATGACATCGGAGA
>NW_021848580.1:0-257 GCF_003651465.1 Formica exsecta
CCGAGTTATCCGTCACCGCCTCGCGAAAGCGGCTTGTTACACACGCTCGAAATAAAACACTTCCGGACGTTAGGTATAAATTGATATATTTCACAGATTCTTGTACACTTTCACTTAGTCGCGATTATAATAGTCGGGCGCGATACGTACGGTATATCGATACTGTTGATATGAGCAAACGAGTAGCGAGCGATGTTAATGAGCTATATTATTGAGCTATGTTACTGAGCTAGCGTCGGTGCATCTCGCGCTCAATA
>NW_021848581.1:0-449 GCF_003651465.1 Formica exsecta
GCGCGACGATTGGTGTCCGGCCGAACGTGGAGTACGGGGAGATTGCGACGGTTCCCGCGATCGTATTTTCCGTGACGCTTCAGCGACTTTCCGCTCCTTCTTCCGATGAGGCTCCCAAATGAATTATTCATACGAAAGAAAATCATAAACAAAATTAATATTACGCTCGAAATCTCAATTAATGACGCCTCCCTGGAGGTAACGGTACGGTTCTCGCAATGAATCGACTGGCGCGGCCCTTCAGCCCGCGCTTTTCCATCGGAGAGGGACCCGGCGGACGCGCGCGAGACGGCAACGTCACAATCACAAAATCGTTAGAAATCATTTCATTTTATTTACATGATAAACGTGTCCGGATATTGGGACGAAAAAGTTTAGTAACTGGTACAAGCATTTTCGATGTTTCCGGATATTAGTTCATTTGCATGCTTTAAAATTTTTATTATTAT
>NW_021848582.1:0-1819 GCF_003651465.1 Formica exsecta
TTCGGACAGATCATAAACCTTTAATTTATGCTTTTCAACAAAAATCGGATAAATCTTCACCCAGACAGATCCGACATCTTGATTTCCTTGCTCAATTTTCAACAAACATCGAGCATATATCTGGTAAACAAAATGTGGTTGCAGATTCACTCTCTAGAATTGAATCCGTTTTGATGCCTATCATAGTTTCTCTGGAAGAGTTAGCAGAATTACAAAAAGAAGATGAAAAATTGAAAACACTTCTCACTAGTTTTTCCCTCAAGCTTCGAAAACTTGTGCTTACTGGCTCGACTACGCCTATTTTCTGTGACTGCTCTACTGTCAATATCCGTCCTTATGTACCTCAACAGCTTCGTAGGAAAATTTTTGATGTTGTTCATGGTTTATCTCATCCAAGTGGTCGTTCTACCTGCAAACTAATACAACAAAAATTTGTTTGGCCAACTATGAAGAAAGATATAAAAAAATGGGCTCGATTGTGTTTGCCTTGTCAACGTGCCAAGATCCAAAAGCATACCAAGAATCTTCCTCAAAAGATTGCTATTCCAGATCAGCGTTTTCAGCATATTCATCTAGATTTGATTGGACCTCTTCCTATTTGTCAAAATTTTCGTTATTGTTTAACCATGATTGACAGATTTTCTAGATGGCCGGAAGCAATCCCTCTTACTGAAATTTCAGCTGATACTGTTTCTACAGCTTTTTATACGCACTGGGTTGCGAGGTATGGTGCTCCGCAGACGATCACAACCGACCAAGGTCCTCAATTTGAAGCTGCATTATTTAAGGCTCTCACCAACCTAATTGGTTGCGAGCGTATTAGAACCTCAGCTTATCATCCGGCTTCTAATGGTATTCTGGAACGATGGCACCGTACATTGAAGAGTGCTATTATGTGTCACGCAAATGAAAACTGGATTGAAATTTTGCCAACAGTTTTACTTGGACTTCGTACTTGCTTTAAAGAAGATTTGAATGCATCTCCTGCGGAAATGCTTTATGGATCTACATTAAAAATTCCAGGAGAATTTTTCATTGAAGAGGATCTTCCATCTGACCCTGAAATTTTCATCGAAAAACATAGAATACATATGAGAGAGATCAAATCAAGACCTACTGCACATCATCACAAAAAAACACCTTTCTTTCATAAAAATTTATATGATTGCACTCATGTTTGGATTCGTGAAGATGCAGTTAGGAAATCTCTTCAACCTCCTTATTCTGGCCCTTTTCGTATTGTTAATAGAATTAATGATAATCTATTTGCAATCGATGTTGCAGGAAAAATTGTCAATATCACCACAGAACGTCTTAAACCAGCCTTCCTACCGAAAGAAACCAGCGATGATGTGATTATCATGACGTCTCCTTCTCCTTCTTCTTCCAATTCACCTCAGTCAACCTTACTTGGAAAACAACTCAGAACATATTCTGGTCCTAAGAAGAAAGTTAGATTCGCAACGTAGTACGTCGCTGGGAGGGGAGTACTGTGGCGTTCCTGCGGCTGAATTCAAAATCATTTTTGTTACCAACTTCATGAAATATATTTGTAACCATTTTCACACATTTCATTTATTGATTTAACACTTTACATAACAACATATTAAACATACGACAAATTATGTAACATTCATTCGTTCGTTCATTGACCATCAATCTGTACACATCTTACTCGTGAATTAAATATTTTATTAGTAAAAAGGAAAGTCTAGTGATTTAACTATAACGCTACCACAACTTAGTTACGTGGCTGTAAGCAAGATTTGCCGAAAATTTTCATAACACATCAAAGAAATAGAGGAACAATGCTTCTCGG
>NW_021848582.1:1872-10161 GCF_003651465.1 Formica exsecta
AAAATATTTCGTTTGAATTTCATGCGTTAGAGATTCACAATTTTGATATTACCATCCAGCTCATTACTCTCGACGTGTTCGGAGATTCTTAAATCAGCAATATCAAAATCGTTGGATAAGTCGAGAAGGACCAATCTTGTGGCCTCCAAGATCTCCAGATCTCAATCCTTTTGATTCCTATCTCTGGGGATATTCGAAAGATGCTGTATATCAGGAAACACCAACCACAAGGCAAAATATGATGGACAGAATCAGAAGAACTTGTCGAGCGGTTACGCCGCAAACACTTAGAGGAATCCAGCGAAACTTTAAGCGCAGACTTATTTTGTGCTTAGAGAATAACGGTTTGCACTGTGAACATTTAATTCCAACAGTGATACGTAGTGACGATTAGACGAGCTTCTCAACCCCTCGATCTTGTCTTAGTTGGCCGGATCACCACCCGATCTTGCTTTAGATGACCAGATCTTACCTTAGATGGCCGGATCATCACCCAATCTTGCCTTAGATGGCCGGATCATCACCCGATCTTGCCTTAGATGGCCGGATTATCACCCGATCTTGCCTTAAGTGATTATAAGGTAAATCAAGAAAGGGACATGAAGATTTTCATTTGGAAAAAAGTTATCGGGATCTTATTGGGCCCAAAACGGGCTTCGGGCCCAAAGTAAGACCGAAAGGTTAAAGGATGGTTACAAGATGACCCTGGGACTGAAAGTGAAGACTTTTATCCGAGAAAAGTGATCGGGACCTTCCGGGGCTTTATTGAGCCTGTTGGAGGTTTAGTAAAAAATGACCAAAACAAAACTTTCTTATTTTTTTGTGTAGAATACGAATCCATTATAAAAAATTTCCATTAAAAAAAAATCAAGTTGGGTCTTATTGGGTCCAAAGTGGGCGCCGGATCCAAAATTTAGTCAGCTCATTTGATGGCCCCCCCCAAACCCTACAACTTGTATTTGGAACATTTTTTTTGAAAATGCGGTTTTCGAGATATTACGGTAAAAGTTAAAATGGGAAACCCTGTATATATACATATATTACTCACATGAAATTAGAGAAACACCTAATTTTTTTTTAATAGGAAAAATTCAGCCCGTTGTAACTTCGTTAAAAATAAACGAAATTTAAATCTAAAAAAGGGTTTCAAAGCTTAAAATCTCTATCTGGACTCCGTCCAGCAAGACGAAAACTACGGTTTGCGCATAGGCTGGCAAAGTGGGGAGAGCGTGGCGCACTATTCGATACTGCATATATGAATACGGCTCGTTCGGGCCCAATTATATAATTTCAATGCAATATAAAAAATCGAAATCGTTATAATATATTTAAATTACACAGCTGAATGTTTATGATTTACAAGATAATCAATAATAATAACATATTTTTATTAGAGATCGTTCATATTGTGGAGAATTTTAGATTTTGGGAGACTTTGTGAACACTTTACTAGCAGAAAACAAAAAAAAGCAATACGCGGAGTGGAGAAGGTTTTTCTAGGCTATTTCTATTTTCTAGTTTTTCTTCCGTGGGCAAGACCTGCACGAGCTTTCGTCCGATCCATGATTGTTCTCTCACTGAACAGAGTATACTTTCGAAGGCTCACTATTGTTTTTGAGTTTTTATGAGTTTTCTAATTTTTACATATAGAAAACTACAAGCTGGACAAAATGGGAAAAGAATTAAATGTTAAATAATATTGTTACGTCCTTGCGTGAGGTCTGAAACGAGATCATAGAGGAGGATCGTCTCCAAGAGCGTTGTCATGGAATGTTGATAAACAACGGCAGCCATGTTAGACTTTGTGTAGCTGTCTTGCAGTACGGCCGTATTTGAGACAGCTCCGTCTTTTACGTTCGGTTATCGTTGTTGTGTTGTTGTTCTAATAAAGTTATTCCTATTTCTTAAACAAGTGTTCTTCTATTTGCTCGGGTGCGGAAGTGACGCGGTGTGCGTGTGTAAAACGGTTGCAAACCGAGCTTCGATTAATCTCGAACCAACGGACGTAACAATATGTTAAAAAGTGACCGGTTTTTGCCTCTAAGCCGGCATATAACATTTGCATGGTTTCTTATAGTTTTTTGGCCGTAGAATGATGTGGTGACATCCGTTTGCTGTCAAAGTGTGGGAAAAATGGATGAGAACCTCAAAGGTGGGCCATTTATGACCACCATTTTTCTCTTCAAATACAGCATGATTCGCCAGTAAGAAATTTGATAGCAAATTGTTGCCAAATTGGCATCAAATTTGCTCAGAAATTGGTAACAAATCCGATGCCATCTGCATCCGCATTAAGCCTGTGTTTTGCTGGCAAAGCTTGCTGATATAACTTGACAGCAAATTGACGGCAGAAACTGAGCAAAGCTTGCTGACATGACTTGACGTCAAATCGGCTGCAGAAATCGAGCAAGATCTGCGCAGGGCAATCTGACGGCAGATTGGCAGCAAAAACTGAGCAAAATCTGCAGCTTTTGGCCATTCATATAAAATGGTACATTTAAATACCTCTGTGAAGTTGGCACCCCATCTTTTAAAAAACTAAATTTTTTTTAGTGTTCTGAATGCACCCCTTTTGTATCGTTACAGAATAACAACTATTAGTTATTTGTCGCAATATATATTATTAAATGTGGCTCAATTGTTTCGTTGTCTGACGCGACTCTTCGTTTGGTCAACATGTCGTCGTACATGTACCAACGAATTGTATCATAAATATACGCTGTATAATGTCCATTATTCTTATTACTTGCGTATTGATGATAAGATATCGCACCAGCGATGATGTATTGCTGCTTATTAAAGTCCAAAATTTTTGGTAGAGAACCTAGAGTTGCATTCTTCTTGTCGATACCAATAAATGTCGCGTATTTTTTATCTGTAAATATACTAGTATCTACAAGTAAATGTGATTTAAAATCATATGTTTCTATTACATTTTGATGGCACTCTTTGCACGTCGATTTTCGTTCCTGATTCGCATCTAATACAGCGTTCTGTATTTCGGAAAATCCATTTTCTAATAATATATTTACATTAATAGAAAGTACTGGAATGTTCCGTACATTTTCATGATTGCAATTATCACATTTTTTATTTATTGTTAGACTTGGAAAGTCTGCGAATAAATATTCCGCGAGATGTGAGACATTGCAGTTTGCATTTAAATGCATAACATTCCTTCTATAAGGTATTGTTTCAAAAATTGGTACATTATTAAGAATTTGCGTGCGTTCTTGATAATAACTATTTGTAATATTTTTAGTTATAAGTGAAAGACTTTTTGCGAAATTGCAAAAAGGATTATTTTTAGCAATAATAATATCGGCATAAATACAATTTGTCACTATTGCGTTTGTTACTACTTGAGTGAGCGAATCGAACGCGCAAGTCTCGCGAACCACGATGAAGTGATCATTTATGCAAAAATCCAGATTGGAAGTTTTTTAATCTGCATTCAAATATTACGTCTGCATTTTTTTGGGGTTTTTTCAATAAATGACCAGAGAGTTTCGCTTTGCATTCTGTACATAAACCCACAAAACGTGCGTAATATTTAGACTCAATATTCTTGAAAACTTTTGCATTCTTGAAAGTAAATGCACATGGAATTTTTTTCTGTTCCCATATTTTAGAGGCAAATATATGAGTCCATTTTCCAGGTTGCAATAGCACGTACTTACGATTACAATATGTCTGTTTTGTAGGTTTGACAGTTTTCCAAACATCGTTGGAAAGAACAAGGGAAAATGTTACATTTTCAGTGCTTGTGTTTGATAAATTGGATAAATTAAATGTATTATCATCTAGTGACTTATTTATTTCTGCGCTTTTATTTATATTAAAAGTACGCATCACATAGTCTTTCATACCACTTCTATTAGTATTTAATATTGTGTATACATGCTTTGGGGTAATAGCAGAGCCTAGACTATGCATGTGATCTGATATTTTTTTAAAAACATCATGGGATGGTGATAATACTTTGCCATTTTGGTCAATAGTTATATACTCTGCTCTCCCTAAGGTTTCAAATAGTTTTTCGCGATCGTACATTATGTACTTTTTCTTTCTTATTTGGAAAAACGAAGCTTTATATATAGCGTGCTTAGCGCGCTAGGCCCACTACACATCGCTATATGATTCAACGCATAGGAAGGGATAGCGCATACGCCGAATGTACCGAGACAGACGAATGTTAGAAAAGTGATCCGCCTATGTTTCTCACTGATCGTTATCTTGAACATTGCGCTAAGCTCGCTCTTCTGTAACTGTGAAAGAATTGCCGTTGTAAGTACGAGATTTGGTATAATTTAATAAATCCACTGTATTGACTCGATATAACAGACACTGCTTTTTAATATTATAGATATATATATATATATATATTGACGGAAGCTATTGGACGGAAGCTTCGTTTTTCCAAATAAGAAAGAAAAAGTACATAATGTACGATCGCGAAAAACTATTTGAAACCTTAGGGAGAGCAGAGTATATAACTATTGACCAAAATGGCAAAGTATTATCACCATCCCATGATGTTTTTAAAAAAATATCAGATCACATGCATAGTCTAGGCTCTGCTATTACCCCAAAGCATGTATACACAATATTAAATACTAATAGAAGTGGTATGAAAGACTATGTGATGCGTACTTTTAATATAAATAAAAGCGCAGAAATAAATAAGTCACTAGATGATAATACATTTAATTTATCCAATTTATCAAACACAAGCACTGAAAATGTAACATTTTCCCTTGTTCTTTCCAACGATGTTTGGAAAACTGTCAAACCTACAAAACAGACATATTGTAATCGTAAGTACGTGCTATTGCAACCTGGAAAATGGACTCATATATTTGCCTCTAAAATATGGGAACAGAAAAAAATTCCATGTGCATTTACTTTCAAGAATGCAAAAGTTTTCAAGAATATTGAGTCTAAATATTACGCACGTTTTGTGGGTTTATGTACAGAATGCAAAGCGAAACTCTCTGGTCATTTATTGAAAAAACCCCAAAAAAATGCAGACGTAATATTTGAATGCAGATTAAAAAACTTCCAATCTGGATTTTTGCATAAAAAAAACGTCAATTAAAAGGACATCTGCGCCAGGAAATAGCGTCGCATTTATTGGAAAATAAACAAGATGCCAGCACATGGAGAACAAACGAAGCAAAATATTTAATGGACAATGGCGATTCCATTCCACCAATACTATATAATACTGCAGTGCTTCGAAAAGCCAAGCAACAGGAACTGGACCGTCGTCTCGAATTGAAACATAGCGATCCAATTCTTAATTTAAATTTGGCGAAATATGAGTCCCTTGCAGGTATCATACGCAACATAGGACTTGACCCATTCTTCTGCATGTATTGGACAGAGGAGCAAAAATTATTGTACAAAACTGTTACATATGAAAATTTGAATAGTTTTTTAACAATCGATGCAACAGGCAGTTTTGCAAAAAAATTAAAGCTCGTAAATAATGAGAGAAGCCCTCACATTTATCTTTACCAATGCGTGCTAGCAACGGAGACAAACAGCACTCCGGTGTTTCAAATGGTGTCAACGAGACAAGATGCTGCAATGATAACTTACTTCTTTTTGTCGATTTTAGCGGACGGAGCACCTTCACCACGAATAGTAGTAATAGATTTTGGCAAAGCTCTTTTAATGGCAGTATCAAAAGCATTTGCAAATTGCGCGGATACACGTGATTATCTGCAAATTTTATATAACATCATCATTTTAGAAACAAAAGAGAAATTGCCAAATTGTTATATTAGACTTGATGTTAGTCATTTTATTGCCATTATTGCTAGATGGGACTGCCTTCGTGGTAAAGTGGCAAAAGTTCGACAATTTTATTTAAGAAGTATCGGCCATATTTATAAAATGAGAAATGTACAAGATGTAAAAGCTGCATTAACGTCCATAATGATAGTTGCTTTGAGCGAAGATATAGGCTGCGATGAAAATTCTGAACTTCTCAGTTCGGAGATTCACTTCAGATCGATTAACGATATTATCAAAGGAACATCAATCGAAGATCCTATCGACGAAAAAGAAATCGAAGAAACAATTCATAACGAAGATTTAATTTCTGAAAATTCTGGATGGACAGAATGGGCAAAATCCATTTTCGAATCGGCAGAAACAATAGCAGCGAAGGCTACAGCAGGATCTGTTGTTAATGCATTTTATAATCCACAAAACGCAAAAAAATTAAAAAATTTGATTTCTTATTTGCCATTGTGGACAGCTATTATGCATTCTCATTTCTGCTACGAGAAAGAAACAGCCACGTCCTCAGCTGTCGAAGCAGCATTCGCGGACCTGAAACATAGAACATTCAAAGGTGAATTGCCAATGCGAGTCGACAAATTTATCGTTCGACACATCGATTGGTTACACGGCAAGGTTTTGCTATCGCTTTCTGATAATAATACGGCGCATACAATAGAAAAATCAATAAAAACTGAAAACATGTGGGATGCCGTAGAAAATTGGAGAGGATTAACTAAAAAGGAATCCAGTGTCGATGAAATCAAGATAGATAAAAAACAAACAGATCAGAAAGACAAAAAGCAAAAACGAAAATTAACTTACCTCGATGACTGCCCAGATTGGGATCACATGCCAACTCTGCAAAGAATTACGATACCTCTATTAAAAAACGGCAGTTTACTCAAAGGATCTCGTTGCGGTGATCACTTCATCCACACACACACATACGCACGCACGCACAAAAAGAGAGAACAAAAAAATATCAAAAAATAATTTTGAAACAAAAAAAAATTACAAAAAAATATAAAATAATTTGCGAAAAATATTCCCAGATACGAATTTTTCTGTTTGAATTTCCTTTTCTTATTTTACTTTTCTAACAATTTTTTTTCCAACAACTGTAGTACATGCGACTTTACTTTGCCATTCGTACATCCTGGAATGTAAAAAATTCTACATTTATATTATATAAGATTATATAACTTATTTTATATTAAAAATTCTTCAAAGTTCCGTTCAGAGTTTTGCGGTCCGTTGCGACAGCGCTAAGACCGATATATAAAAAGTGCTCGCGATTTTTCGATAAATTTCTAAGTCCCTATGTATAAATAATTTTTTTCGGAATTCCGGTGATTTTATCAGAGTTCTGGGTAGCACCTCACGAGTTCTACCAATAATTCTTAATGCTCGAAGCGCTAAGATTGATATACAAAAAGTTCTCGCGATTTTTCCTATGTCGGATCGAAAAATTTCTAAGTCCCTATAAATAAATAATTTTTTTCGAAATTCCGGTGATTTTATCAGAGTTCTGGGTAGCACCTCATGAGTTCTACCAATAACTCTTAATGTTCGAAGCGCTAAGACCGATATATAAAAAGTGCTCGCGATTTTTCGATAAATTTCTAAGTCCCTATGTATAAATAATTTTTTTCGGAATTCCGGTGATTTTATCAGAGTTCTGGGTAGCACCTCACGAGTTCTACCAATAATTCTTAATGCTCGAAGCGCTAAGATTGATATACAAAAAGTTCTCGCGATTTTTCCTATGTCGGATCGAAAAATTTCTAAGTCCCTATAAATAAATAAAATGGTTTTTTTAGCTTAATTCGCCAGAACTATTTTTAAAATTAGTAAGGAACTCTAGAACTTTTCGGGGTGCATTCAGAACTCTAAAAAAAATAATTTAGTTTAAAAGATGGGGTGCCAACTTCACAGAGGTAAATAGATCTTTTATTAAACGAATCTTGATTGGATGTCATTTTAGATAAAAAAAATTTTTTTTAAAAGATGGGGTGCCAACTTCACAGAGGTTATTAATCAAGTCTGTAAGTAGTTTTAATCGGGCTTATCTTTATTATTGATCGCGATCGATAAGTCTGTTGAAAAAAGTGTTGTCGACAAATGATCCTTTCTCTCTTTTTTAGCTATTTGCTAACACGAGTGTTGACATTGTGACGCGCGATACTTTTTTAATCCAACATAAAACGAACAAAAACTAGAGATAAAAAATAAAATTATTCGCTTCCTTTGTATTCGATTTAGTTTTAGTTTTATATTTAAATTCAGAGTTTATATAGTTCAACATTTTTTTTTTTTCATATTTTATAGTCTTTTCATTCAATTGTTCAATTCTAATTTATATTTAAATTTGATGATCTTATCGGTAGTTTTTATCGTGTATAATATTCTTGAACGCGAAGAATTTCTTTCGTTACACACACTGCACTGTATCGTTGACGAGAGGAAATCTGTCTGTTCCAGAAGTGGAGTGCGAGG
>NW_021848582.1:14569-16340 GCF_003651465.1 Formica exsecta
ATTTTTAAAATTTAGAAGGAACTTCTAAAACTTTTGGGGGTGCATTCAGAACTCTAAAAAAATTTAGTTTTTTAAAAGATGGGGTGCCAACTTCACAGAGGTCATTTAAATGGATTTAAGGTCTCAATCCCAAGTAGCAAAATGACGATAAATTTTGGTCACAAAATGATCAATTAGACATCCTAAGTTAGGTCGCATAAAACCCGAGAATGACGTCATATGTCATATCCATGGGAGGTAATTTTCGTTTGACGGCAAAAATAAGACCAATTACAGCATTAATATATAATAACATATATGTGTATTAAAACATGTAGATAAATCTAAATAATTTAATTTATAAAATTTTTATTAAAGATTTTTTCGGACAAAAATTGTCTGAATAAGTGAAAATCGAACAATTATCTGTCCGATTTTTCAAATTCAATATCAATTCAATATCTGAATTCTCTGTATGGGAATCGTGTCAAAAATTGAATTGATAGAAATATATATTACAATATTATTAGCTGCATTTTGCAGGTTTTATATACACTCATGACAAAAACTTGAATACGGGTATAAATAGTGAATATCACGCCGCATAACGGTAAGCGACTGAACTATACTATTTCAAATAATAGTTAATTTTGTAATACTTTGTAATAAGCTGCAGATTCTGTTCAGTTTTTGTTGCCAATCTGCCGTCAGATTGAGCACGCCAGATCTTGCTCAGTTTCTGCCGACAAATTGATATCAGCCACGTCAGCAAGCTTTGCTCAGTTTCTGCCACCAATTTGCTGTCTGGTTATGTCAGCAAGCTTTGCTCGGTTTTTGCCGGCAATCTGCCAGCTTAATAGGTAATAACAACTCTTGTACCAAATTTGTAGCCTTTTTGCTGACAATAATTTGTAGCGGGCACTTAGCAAAATCTGTTAGAACAGATCTGGCTAACTGGGTCGTCACAAAAATGGATACAGAAGTACGTGTTGTCAAGGTCGCTGAATACGAATCTGGGATCAGGATTACAAAATACAAAATAGTGGATCCAATATGACGAACGCTAATTAGCTAAGAAGTAGAGCGGTTTTTGTCCGCAGTCAGGAAGTGAAATTCGTAAATTGGCCTTTATAAGGGCCGATAACAAAAAAGATAATTCCAATAATAGATGTTATTTACAACGAGAATCGAAAAAGATGTAGGTTACATGAAATGAACGTGAAAAAGAAAATCAAATCAAACGAGTTATGTAGGCCTAATCCTTGTGTCGGTTTGAGAGAAATGCAACCCAGCAAACACATATTCTAACAGTTATATAACATTGGAGTAAAAAATTAAAATAACAGCTGTTATATCTTTATTATATAATTGTTATATACCATCTGTTTACTGTTGCTACCCTGCCGAAAATGGTCGATTAAAACCGATTAAAACATAATCCGTTTTAATCGGTTTTAATCGGTTCAATCCGCGCCCGGATTAAAAAGTATTCGATTTTAATTCCGAACGAACTATAATCGGTTTTAATATCGCTTTCGCGGATTATTTCCAATCTAAAATCATTACATTCTAATCCATATTGTTGTCAATCCAAATAAACACGAATAATCGAATGGATATTGTTGCTGCCGTAGGTCGTCACATTAAGCACAATCCGCGATACAATAGTGCGACCCGCAACTTGGCGGCTCACGCGCTCGCGCGTCCGCGCGTAGTCCCGGGCGGCGCCGCTACGCGGCGAAGGTCGAGCGAGCCAACCTGGAAGTAGAAAGCGGTCAAGCGGGGATATAAG
>NW_021848582.1:16363-30826 GCF_003651465.1 Formica exsecta
ATTGAGGTGGAGATATATCATCCAACATTAATCTCGCCTGAAGCGTACTAAATTCGATTTGACTATTTTCAATCGGTTTTAATGCCGCATTTTCGGTGCAGAAACCCCGATCGATTCGGATTACATTTTTTTAAATCCGTTTTAATCGACCATTTTCGGCAGGGTAAGAAGCGCGTCACTAGTTTCAGGTTGCGTGTCACAAATGTAATAACGCAATATAGTATTAATAACTAAAATAATTATTATTCTATTATTAATTACGTATGTTCTGTAACAATTTAAAATATTTATGTTTTATTTAAAGTTTAAATAAAACATAAATATTTTAAATTGTTACAGAACATACGTAATTAATAATAGAATAATAATTATTTTAGTTATTAATACTATATTGCGTTATTACATTTGTGACACGCAACCTGAAACTAGTGACGCGCTTCTTACGCTGCGTTGCTAAGGAGCGAGCAGTAAGAGGGGGAACCGTAGGCGTGAGTCAAGAAATCCGGCCGTAAGTTGCATCTAAATCCCAGCACTGGTCTGAGTTATAGCAGTTCCATGAGATATTATGAGAATTAAAATCACCCATAAAGATAATACTACCATTGATGTATTTGTCTAAAAGTTTCTTCCAAGTATCTTTTTTTCCGTATATCCTGGTTTTCTATATACCAGTATAATTTGATATACTTATCTGATCCGTGTATAGTTACTCCTATACAATCCATATTGACAGAGGTTTTTTGTAAGTCAATAATTTGTGAATGTGTTATTGTATTTCTCACACACAATGCAACACCACCTGATCCACCTGTTCTTCCATATAATCCATCATTTCTGTAAACAGTATATCCTGAAAATTTTACATTATCCTTGTAACTAGCTTTAGTTTCAGTCAGACCAATTATGTCATATTTTTTAATCCTTTTACTTAATTCTGATCTTTTGCTTTTCCATCCTCTTACATTCCAGTTGATGATATTAATCTTCATTGTATCTAATTTCCGCCGTGTTACTTTCTCCGTTTTCTTTATTTTTATTTTTCCTTCTATCTCTAAATTCCACTAGTCTTTTTAAAGCATATTGTTTAATTAAAATTAGATTCTCTTCTATTTCTTTTGCCGACCATTCCTGGTCGTGAAGATTATCTAGGTATTCTATTAACTGACTTATATTTGATCTTCTCTGTATATTTCTACCTTTTCCTTCTTCTATTACAGCTATACCATTTTTGTCTTTAGTTATTTTTTCCTCATAATTGTAGAATTGCTTGTAATAAGATTTATTGTTACATACTGGTTTACTACAATGATCTCTACCTATTTTAAATTTATTACTTATCTCTGTTCCTTCCTGAAATACTTGTTTATTTTCCGTAAATTCTCCTTCTCTATTATATTTGATAACATTCCTGTTGATAACTGAGGTATTGTTCTTTTGATTTGCTTTTGGTAAATCCGGCCAGTTTTCCGGGCGAATCCACGGATTTTGATATGCTTTATTTCTACCTGCAATTATTTTCTTTGCCTCATAAACTGAAATACAATTCTTTGCACTGATATATTGAACGTTTCTATTGAATTCATATATAGGACAACGTTTAAAGTTGGCTTTATGCTTGCCACTGCAATTAACACAATTATATTCATTTCCACAGTTACCATGAGATTCCTTACCACATACAACACCCAGACAGCACAAAATATTCGGAGAATATTCTAACCAGATGATTTCCATATGTTCTGAAAATATTTGAGAAGAACATTCTTATATGGTTATAAGAATGTTTCGAATATTATTGGAATATTATTTGTTAAATTTTCAGAATATTCTAATAACATTTCAATGAATATTCTTATAATATTTCATTTTGTTTGTGACTGGAACGTTTGTGAACTAAAATATTCTTATAATGTCCTACGAACTTTTCTTTAAAAATAAACGCTAATTGGCCAACGCATGACCAATGACGCAAAGGGCAACGTGCTTATACGTCATTATTCCCTAGCACGACGCAATCTGTGTGCAAGAGTGCTCATAGAGGCGCTCTACAAACGCATGCTGGAAGCACTGGCAACAACTGCGAATGACTGATTGTAACCTCAAAATTTGTGCTCAAAATTATAACGTGATTATCATATGTCTTTTTGACTAATTTTTGAAAAGTTCTGGAAATATTTTTCGTTACAAAACAGGTGAGTACAATTTTTACACACACACACACACACACACACACACACACACACACACACACACACACACGCACGCACACGCGCACGCGCACACACATACACACACACACATATGTATATATATATATATCTAGTATATACATATGTACAAATATATGTCCTGTATATATATGTTCTAAGATTTACGCACGTTACTTCGTTTTTAACAGTTTTATATTTGTCACAATCATTTTTGGCATTAAATAATAACATTAGCTGCGTTCAACAGTACAACAACTGAGTGTCTTGTCAATACTCGACATTGATTTCTTTGTTCTAAAAGTAAGAGCCAATCATGTTTAATTGCTACTGAGCAGTTTGTTCTGCTGAATAAATTGTCCATTGAATGATTTATTAAAAAATTAAACATATTGTACACACAGAAAAATACATACTATATACAAGTAAATATTACTTGTTTCAAGTATTTCATAAGTTCATATATCCGCAAATCTATCATAAGTTCATCATAAGCATCAAATTTATTCAAAATATATTCTGAATCCTAATAAATTTAATATTTCAATCAAGAATATTAAATTATATAATTGAAAGAAATACATTAAATTTTTCTGATCTAATAAATTTTCTTACATTAAATTAACCATATCTGACTTTTCTTCGATAAAATTTTATAATATTCTTCAAAAGAAAATATTTACTTTTTTTGAGTACATGATAATGAGTATTTCTAAAATTTGTGACAAGTCTATTTTAAGACTATTATTAAGAAAATATTCTTTGTTAAAGATAACTGTTACTTAAAAGAAGTAAAGTAAACTGAATAATCATTTCACTTAGCAATAGAATAATATTTTTCTGTGTGCACTTATACTCGCGCGGATTAGCTATTTTTTTAAAATAAATCTCATTAATTATTGCAAAAATTGCAAAATGATATAGAACTTTCCTCTACTCGATTTAACCCTCTCTATACATGAGAGGTGATACGATTATTACCGGACATCTTGTTTAATTATATACATATTTGATTATATCAACTTTTTTCTCGATTTTATAAAAAAATAAGCACAGAATTGAATAAAAATTTATCTTTACTCTCTCCAGAATTTATAGATGAAGAGAGAAATGATGTAATAAGTAAAGACATTACTGAAATTGTGCCATTATTAAAATCTGATAAGATTATTGAAGAAAATTTGGATAGAGACATACCAGAGGATAATTCGTATTTTGTAAATGATGTAAGCGATCCATGGAATGAGCAATTAGTAAATAAAAAAAATACTGCTTCAACTTCAGATTCATTTTTAAAAAATAATTTAAAATACTGGTCACTGAAACACAAAATTGGTCATTCAGCATTTTCTGACCTTTTAAAATTATTAAAAACAAGTAACATTGATCCAAATGATTTGCCTTCAGATGCTAGAACTCTTTTATCTACTCCCAGAATTTTAGAAATTCAAAAAATGGAGCCAGGAATATATTATCATTTTGGTCTTTCTGAAGCAATAAAAAAACTTTATAAAGATGATGGATCAAACACGATCGAAGTATTAATAAATATTGATGGATTACCCTTAAGCAAAAGTTCAAGTAGCCAGATATATCCAATATTATGTAGTTTATATTCAAATCCTACAAAGATAGCTGCTGTAGGAATATATCATGGCTATGAAAAACCGATAAATGCTAACGAATTCTTATTACAGTTTGTCAATGAAGCAATAGATCTAACAATAAACAGTATCAATATTAATGGAAGTATAAAATAATTTAAAATCAAAGGATTTATATGTGATGCTTCTGCTAAATCTTTTATTTATTATATAAAAGGCCATACAGGTTTTTATTCTTGTACAAAATGTTTCCAAAAAGGAACATACTTGAAAGAACTTCAGATCCATCTTTTAAAAATAATTTAAAAGACTGGTCACTGAAACACAAAATTGGTCATTCAGCATTTTCTGACCTTTTAAAATTATTAAAAACAAGTAACATTGATCCAAATGATTTGCCTTCAGATGCTAGAACTCTTTTATCTACTCCCAGAATTTTAGAAATTCAAAAAATGGAGCCAGGAATATATTATCATTTTGGTCTTTCTGAAGCAATAAAAAAACTTTATAAAGATGATGGATCAAACACGATCGAAGTATTAATAAATATTGATGGATTACCCTTAAGCAAGAGTTCAAGTAGCCAGATATATCCAATATTATGTAGTTTATATTCAAATCCTACAAAGATAGCTGCTGTAGGAATATATCATGGCTATGAAAAACCGATAAATGCTAACGAATTCTTATTACAGTTTGTCAATGAAGCAATATATTTAACAACAAACAATATCAATATTAATAGAAGTATAAAAGAATTTAACAACAAAGGATTTATATGTGATGCTCCTGCTAAATCTTTTATTTGTTATATAAAAGGCCATACAAGTTTTTATTCTTGTACAAAATGTTTCCAAAAAGGAACATACTTGAAAGGTCGAACTTGTTTCCCGAAAATTAATTAATAATTAGTAAAAAAAGAACAGGTCAGAATTTTCAAAATAAAAGCCAGATTCAACATCATTCTGGTACTTCTGTTATAGAAAAAATTCCAGGAATTGATATGGTTTCTCATGTGCCATTAGAATATATGCACCTCATTTGTTTAGGTGTCATGAAAAAATTGTTGATGATGTGGATTTTTGGAAAGCCACATATGAAATTAAAATCTGAAAAAATTAATAAAATTAACAGATTGATATCAATAGTTATAGACAATTGTTATCAATAGTTGAATATACACCAAATGAATTTGCTCGAAAGCCACGTTCTTTAGATGAAATGAAGAGATGGAAGGCAACTAAATTCAGATTCTTTTTACTATATGTAGGGCCAGTCGTTTTAAAAGAAAATATTGAAAATGACAAATACATAAATTTCCTTTGCTTACATATTGCAGTGACAATTTTTTCAAATGAGCAATATATCCAAGAATATGCAGATTATGCGCATGCATTACTTAAATGTTTTGTTCAAAACTTTGGTAAATTATATGGGAAAGAAAATATATCTCATAATATACATGGTTTAATTCATATATATGATGACATACAAATTTTTGGAAATTTAAATAAATATAGTGCATTTCCATTCGAAAATTTCCTTCAAAATTTAAAGAATTTACTTAGAAAACATGAAAAACCGTTACAACAAATTGTAATACGATTAAAAGAACTAGAACAGGCAGTAGATTCAAAAGGAATCAATAAAGAAAGTTTTTTGTATGAGCGAAAACACTTTAATGGTCTAGTTCCTAATCAAAATTACATTCAGTTTAAAAAATTAAACTTTGAAAAGTTTAGTTTCAATATTGAAAGCCTTGCCGATTCATTTTGTTATTTAACAAGTGGCCATATCATGAAAATAGAAAATATTTTAGTAAGAAAAGATACTTACGTGTATGGAAGAATATTTCTCGAAACAAATAATTTATTCGACTATCCTTGCGACTCAAGTATTTTTAACATACGTATTGCAAAAAATTTGAGTGAATATTGTATACGAAGTGTGAGAGATATAAAAAACAAGATGGTGGCCTTTACTCAAGAAGAAGGCTTTATATTTTACCCCTTTCTTCATTAAAACTTTTATTATGAACTTCACATTTACACAATCTATAATTGTTATTTTAAAAGTAAGTAAAACACTATATTATTTTAATTATTCAATGATTTTATTTTATTTTTATTCCAGATTTTATTCCATTATTTTTATTCCATTATTTTTATTATGGCAATGAGTTGGAGGGTAGTGCACTTTATTAAAGAAAATACTGTAGAAGCCGTACCAGCATCCTGGGTCAAAGATATGAATGGATGTTTTTGGCCACCATACAGTGGATTAAAATTAAAAAATATGATAAAAAATTGCATCCTACCTTCTTATGATTGGGATCTTTACCATTCAAGGCTAATTGGTATGGAATTATATGGTAGATATTGTTTGAAAAAATTTATAATTTTTGTTTACATAATTATAACAATAATTATAACAAAAATTTTAGGAGATTTGAGTGTTGCAAAACATAAAGCAGCTCAAGCTGAAGAAACTTCCGATTTAGCTTCAGAAAATGAAAAAAGGAAAATTAAAAAATAAAATTTACATCATCTGATTCAGATTCAGATTCAAATCCAACCTTCAACATTTCCCATAAAAGAAAGAGGGTTAATAATGAAGTTATAAATGAAGAAAGTGATAAAGAGAATGAAATAGTTAACATTCCAATTTTAAGGAAGGCTACCAAAGGTAACTGTGACATATTTAAAAGTATATTTAAAAGTCTCATTCATGAACTGACCGAAATTTTTCTTTTATTTTAAGAAAATTTTGTGGCACCAGTTTCAAAAAACGTGGTCAATGTTCAAACTGATTCAGGTTAGTAGTAAAATACATAGTATAAAAATACATTAATAAATGCATTTTTTTGTATGATCCTCATAGGTATTTTTTGTTTTTCTAGTGCCGGGTACATCAAAAGAAGAACTTCCAAATACTGTTAAACCTGAAGAAGCTTCTAAAGGTATTTACCTATTGAATATTTCCTATTATACTAATTTTAATTTTGGATTCACATAGCTTTTATTATCACTAAAATTATATCATTATCAAATTTTATTTTGTAGAAATAAAAGTTATGAATTTGTCATTTATTATAATTTATTATAATTTATTTTAATTTATCATTAATTTTTTTTTTAATTTCCAGATGAAGCCTACAAAAGACAAGTACTAAGGATGCTGTCGATTCTGAATTATAAGATGGACCAAATGGCGGAAGATTTAAATAATCTTAAGATGCATAATATTATGGAAAAAGAGGTTCCCACAATGGAATCTTTATTTGAAAAATTTGAGTTGCCCTTAAATTCAATGGAAGAACTTCATAATTTAGAAATTTATTTAGAGAATGATGAAAAGAAAAAAGAAGTTGTAAGTTATTGGAATAAATTTTAATATTAATATAAGTAGTAGTTCAATATAAACTAGCAGTTTTATTATTCTTTATTAATTTTTTAAGGTGACAGAACTTTCAAGATTTGGAGGAGCTAATCCTAAAATTATGATTAAAAGAATTATGGAAAAAGTTTTCTCTAACGAGTTGGCTGTGCAATATTCTTGGCTGGGATTAAAAAAAAAGAAAGTTTTTCTAATTTGATTATTTCCCAAATAATAATAAGTAAGGATTTTAAAATTTATGTAACATATAATATATATAATATTATTTATAACAAGTATTGAGAAAATAATATTATTTTGTTTTGAACAACTTTTTGCAATTTTTTTTCAGAATCAGTGATGGCACTTCACACAAGCACTACAGCATCTGATGTTGAAAGTGCTATTAAAATGTGGTTGGTTAAAGCCAAACAAAGGATTAAACAACAACAGCAAAAATAATATATATTTATGTTTTTTTTTGTTAAATCTAATATAAAGTTTATACTTTTACATTGTATTCAAGTATTTTTGTTTCTCTTATATGTTATTTTATGTTGAAATTTTATGACAATTATTTCAGTGATAAAATTTTTTAGTACAAAGTATATTGTATTAAGGCTCTCATATATAAGACTCTAATTTTCTAATATCTGAATGTATTTAATTTTAATTTTTTGTTTCATTATATTTGTCTATCAGTATTATATTTTATATAAGATAATAATATAATATATATATTAACTATATAATATAAAATCTATATTATTTGTATCTATATCTTTTTTCTTTCATTACCTATACTCGCTCATCCAAATATTCATAGAATATCCTAAAAAGATTCTATCAAAATACGCAGAATGTTCTATAAAAGTTTATTTAATATCCAAAGAATATTCTCATAATATTTAAAGAATTATTAAGGAACTATTATGTGAAGTAATTTGAATATTCATAGAATATTCTATAGAATATTCATAGGACATTCACAATACGTGACTTTTTGTCTACTTCTAATGTTCCATTAAAGGTTCACAAAAACTCCGAAGTATCATGTAATAATATTCTAAGAATATTCAAACATTCTCCGATGTTATTCTATGAATGTTTATAGAACATACTTGTGCTGTCTGGGCACATATGTTATACTCTTTCCTGCAAAATTGCTTAACCCATATTTATAACACTTGTAGCATTGCTTAACCGTTGGGATGTATGGTCTTACTCTTATATTAGTCAGCCCTTCGTAAATACTTAATTGTTCTGGTAGTTTATTATCCTCAAAAGTCACGACTATATTCCTAGTATCTTTCCATTCATATACCTGTAACTCATTATTATATACACGTTTTCTTATATTTTCAGCACAGATAATCTTATTTTTATCATCCAATGCTTCGCCAAATCTTTGTAATGACATGTCCCAGTCTGAAATAACTCCTTTTCTTCTTACGATCCTTTCTATTATGTCAAACCATATATCTTGTTCATCGCGTGGAATACCTTTATAGAAATCCAAACATTTATTAGCATTCAGAATATTATCGTAATATAAATCTACTGCGTTAAAGCCTGATTTTACCACTTTTATTGGTCTCACTTTTGTTTCCATAACCTTATCTATAATACGTAGGAAATTCCTACCTCCCTTCGTAGAGCATTTCCTTGGATTAAGCTTAGCTGTAATAATTATATTTCCTCTATGACTTGATGCAAATCTGTTAACTTTTTCTATTTGTTCTAGACTCTTCTTTTCTGTTCCTTTTCCTTCTAACACTAATCTACCTTGAATTTTCACTAATCTGTTTACATTCCTAATAATCTTATCTTTATCAATTATGATATAATTATCACTATCATTTCCGTTATTTTTGATTGCATTAGACTCAATAATGGTTTCATTAGCAGCATATTTGGAAATTTCTTTTTTTGTTTTTCCTTCCGATAAATAAACTTCTGTCTCCATTTCGTCATTTTCTTCCTGATTTTTCTTCCTTAATACTAAATCTTTTTTAAAAGTACTTTGTTTTGCCGTTTTCTTACCCATTTTCTTTATTGCACCACTTCCTAATTCTTTATCTACTTTCCTTTTTCTTTCGTTACTGCAAACTAATGATTTTCTATAGTCTAACATGAATTTATCAAATTCTTGTACCTTTATATCTATTAACTGATTTACTATAACATTATCTTTCAGATCCTTTGTATTTATTTCCTGGGACTTCTTATCTAGTAGTATTCTTTATTCTATCGTTCCAGTGTACTCACCATTTCTTTCCTCAACTATATTACCTCTAACCTCATATTCCTCTTCGGCTAATTGCACTCTCCGATCCACCTTTAACAGGAACTACTGCTCCTCTCCTTATCTCTCTCTTCTAAATAGCTCTTAAAAGAGCTTTTTAAGTATACTTAGTAGTATGCAAATATCTTTAATATTTAAAAATATGTTAATTAGGAAGCACTCTCTTAAGCCACCATCTATACCCCTCGCGTACACTCATATATTTGTCCTCTATAAATAAGATAAGAAAATATTCTATACATTTATGACAGGATGTTTTCCAGTGAGCATTATTGAGAGGATGAGCTCTTTAAGAGGACTTTTTAAAGACTTAATTAAATTTTCTTAGAAATGATATCAGTAAGTTATCTTTTTGTAAGATATCTTTCAGAAGAACTCTTTATGATATCTCTTCATAGATATCTCTAAAGTCTTTAGCAAGCGTGCCATTTAAGATATTTTACGAACACCGCACACATGCGCAAGCAACCCTGCCGAAAATGATCGATTAAAACGGATTTTTAAAAATGTAATCCGAATCGATCGGGATTTCTGCACCGAAAATGCGGTATTAAAACCGATTGAAAATAGTCAAATCGAATTTAGTACGTTTCAGGCGGATTAATGTTGGGTGATATATCAATATGTCACATCCACGAGACGTCATTTTATGACGTTTGTTTGACGGCAAAACTAAGACCAACTACAGTAATAACCCAGTTAGCCAAGTCTGTTCTAACAGATTTTGGCAAGGCCTACTACAAATTATTGTCAGCAAAAAGGCTACGAATTGGGTACAAAAGTTGTTATTACCGATTAAGCTGGCAGATTGACGGCAATAAATGGTTAGCTGGGAATATAACACACAGTCGCCGACATTATAGACCAAAAATAGACGTCATTATATCGTCTTTTGACGTTACTCTGTTACTTGGGCAGTTACATTACATATTACTCCCATGTTACATAGCAGTTATATTCTGATGTTATATTGCATAAATAGAAGACAGTTATATAATCCCAATATAAATTAGGTATAACAACTGTTACATTACATGTTACTCCCATGTTACATAGCAGTTATATTCTGGTGTTATCAATATAAAGGGTGTTCCATTTTAAATAAGAGATAGTTATATAATCCCAATATAAATTAGGTATAATAACCGTTACATTACATGTTATTCCCATGTTATATAGCAGTTATATTCTGTGTTTGCTGGGAAATTGGCAAATTAGAGCCAGCGCGGGAGGTAGTGCGCATACTTTATTAATTCCGACTTTAATAATTTATAACATTACATGAACGTTTCGGTCCTTATTTTAGACCCTCGTCATGTAAAAATAAATAACCTAATCTTACAAACATCAACGAAGCGCAGTTATCAAAGTGACAGGAAACACACAAATTCAATCGGTTACAGAGTTATGCCTTAACCATATCCGTTGGTTGGTCATTGTCGAGGTCAAATAGGTAGAGAGTCGTCTTTGTTCAATTAACCGATCGCCTCCAACACCGGTTGCCAGACCAAGAAGTAAGTGAAGATCTGATCCGTCAGAATTATATGGATGTGTATAACATTTTGTGAGTACTTTCCGGAATTGGCAAGGAAAGGACAATTAAAGTTACATAGATCGGAGAGCTCTAACGGCTCGCCAAAATCCAAACAATCGGCTATTAGAGATTAAAAACAATGGATTGAATAACTGAATAAATAAATGAAAAACATATGTCATAAAAAGATAATAAAATAAAGAATATGTATGATAATAAATAAAATATGAATACAAATTGTCGTAAAAAGATAATAAATAATTGATAAAAATAAATAAAACTAAAAGAGTTCAAATTTAAATAATCCATTAAAAATTATACGATTTATGTCATGTTTGGTATCATTTTAATCGCAAGAATCTTATTAATCCATTATATTTATATTCATACTAATAAAATCTAAAATGTAAGTTTCAGTTTTTATTTTATAAAATGTTTATATTTTGTACATAAGGAAAGATCCCCGATGCTGAAGAATCGACAAAAGCGAGAGCAAGAAAGAATGAAGGAGCAAGCGAGATGACAAACATCAAAGAGTTCCGAAGTCTCGCTCGCCAGACGCCCTTTATCTGTAATCTTTGACGTATATATGTCATCTTATTATAGAAAATAAAATCTCTGTATTTCGCATTTTATATATCTGAAAATAATTGTAAGGGATTAATTACATTTTTGCGATTAAAATGACACTAAATATGACATAAATCGGATTATTTTTAATGAAATAAGTAATCATAATTTTAATTACATAATTGATTAAAAATTATCCGATTTCGTGTTTCGTATCATTTTAATTGGTAAAATATCATTAATTCATTGTAATCCCAGTAAGCAATTTGATAACAAATTGTCGCCAAATTGGCATCAAATTCGGTCAAAACTTGGTAACAAATCCGGTGCCATCTGTGTCCGCATTAAGCTTGTGTTTTGGTGACAAAGCTTGCTGACATAACCTGACAGCAAATTGACGGCAAAAACCGAGCAAAGCTTGCTGACATGATTTGACGTCAAATTGGTGGCAAAAATCGAGCAAGATCTGCGCAGGACAATCTGACAGCAGATTGTCAGCAAAAACCGAACAAATTCTGCAGCTTTTGGCCATTCATATAAAACAGTATATTTAAATGGATTTAAAGTCTCAACCCTAAGTAACAAAATGATGATAAGTTTTGGTCATAAAATGACCATTAGATAATTAAACATTATCACAGCACCTAGAAAAAATTTTAGAATTCCGAGAATATGGGAAGGGAAAAAGTGGTTTTCGGATGAAATAAGAGAAGCAGCGGCTAAAAGGGATGAGGCATATAGGAAGGCATTGTATGCTGACACGGAACAAAATTGGTTGCAATTTAAAATTGAAAGAAATACAGTAGTTAAATTAATTAAGACAAAGAAGAAAGAGTATTATGAATATATGATAGATCTTAATAAAGAAAATCCTACATCTATGTGGAAAACACTAAAAGAAATAATTAGAGGCGAACCAGGGGGTAAGAGGGAAGTAGAGAATATAGATTTTGAAATATTAGACGGCACTGAAGGATGCAATATAGCAGATAAATTTAATTTATATTATATACAAAGTATTAATAGTATAGTAAAATCTATAAATGGGAGTAAAACTGGGAATGCATGTAAAAGAATTATTTATGTTATTGAAAACGAGGGAATTATGGAAAATTTTGAAATGATTAGTATAGAGCATTTACAGGAAATTGTTATGGGACTACCGAAAAAGAAAGGTACAGAGGAGGGAATAACTAGCGATATATTAAAGGCAGTATTTTAAAGTGCGATATATTAAAGGCAGTATTTTAAAGTGCGATATATTAAAGGCAGTATTTTAAAGTGCGATATATTAAAGGCAGTATTTTAAAGTGCGATATATTAAAGGCAGTATTTTAAAGTGCGATATATTAAAGGCAGTATTTTAAAGTGCGATATATTAAAGGCAGTATTTTAAAGTGCGATATATTAAAGGCAGTATTTTAAAGTGTTAGAATTAGTAGTTAAAAAGCAAATTGAAACGTATTTGGAAGATAATTGTATTATAACGGAACATCAGTCGGGCTTTAGAAAACAGTATTCGTGTGAAACAGCGATTCAATCAGTCATTGATGAATGGAAATTGATAGTTAGTGAGGCAAAAATGGTAGGGGTAATTTTCATGGATCTTAAGCGAGCCTTTGAAACAATAGATAGAGAAAGATTATTAGAGAAATTATATCAATATGGAATTAGGGGAATGGTTATAGAATGGTTAAGATCATATTTAAAGGATAGAACACAGCAGGTTCAATTTAATAATAAATGGTCTAAATTAATGACCACAGAATATGGAGTACCACAAGGATCTGTATTAGGACCTTTATTATTTATAGTATATATTGTAATGTTACGTCCGGCGGACTTCACGATTCTTTTCTTTCATCGTAAATAGAGATTAGCCGTATCTTAAGAGCGCATTACGTCTTGAAATAAACAAATGGAAACTGAAAGGCGAGACAAACTTTTCGGAAACAAAAATAAAAGGATATATGATACAAACAGGAAACTAGAGCATATCTGATCTAAGAAATAAGCAAATTAATCAACCACTAAAAGCTTGGATGACAAATTCTCTTACTAATCTAAATTATGGTTGACAGCTCTCGTAATAAACAATTTCGATACCAAGAATCTAAATGAAAACCGAAACGGACATTAAAAATGATATCATATGTGCTCGCCTGACAGATCTCCAATTATAATAAATCAATTAATAACTTCAATCATTTACGTTTCAATCTTAACTAACTTCCCTATTCGAACTTCTCTTCTTTAGTTCTTTTAACCCCTTCTCTGAAATATTACCTTGGATCTCCTCTTTTTTTATATTACCTGTCATCAAGGGTCACCTGTATTTTACAGAGCAACTCGCAACTTCTTACCTGTCATCAAGGGTCACCTGTACTTAACAGAGCGACTCGTGATATTCTTCCGTCGCCAAGGGTCACCTGTACTTTACAGCGCGACTCGCGGTTTCCTATCTATTGTTAAGGGTCACCTGTATTTTACAGAGCGACTCGCAAACTTCCTACCTGTCATCTAGGGTCACCTGTATTTAACAGAGCGACTCGTGATATTCTTCCGTCGCCAAGGGTCACCTGTACTTTACAGCGCGACTCGCGGTTTCCCATCTATTGTTAAGGGTCACCTGTATTTTACAGAGCAACTCGCAACTTCCTACCTGTCATCAAGAGTCACCTGTATTTAACAGAGCGACTCGTGATATTCTTCCGTCGCCAAGGGTCACCTGTACTTTACAGCGCGACTCGCGGTTTCCTATCTAATGTTAAGGGTCACCTGTATTTTACAGAGCAACTCGCAACTTCCTACCTGTCTTAGAATTATTATTTCCATGATTGCGCGTTTATTATCTACTGTATGATGACG
>NW_021848583.1:0-1096 GCF_003651465.1 Formica exsecta
ATAAGTTAAAGAAGAATGGTTGCCATCGAAAAAGGGGACGGCTTCTACCGCGTATTTTAGAGTAGCGGAGGGATTTTGAGCCATTGTTTCAGTTTCGTCTGAATCGCTCTCTGTCCCTTTATACTTGTAATTCGTAATAATTTTATTACGAGCGTTAATTAATTTGGTATCTGTAATACGCTGCGAATCGTCGGAACTTGGCTCGGACGTCTCGGTCTCAAGAGTATTATCGAATAAACTTTCCTCTATTAATGTATTTTCTAATGAGATGTCTACTTGTTTGGATATGGTTTCACTGTCTTTTATCGGTGTGGATGTGTGTACTGTATTAGATTTAGTTGTTTCTGATTTGGATATAGGTTTGAATTTTTTTCCTTCTAGAGCGAGTTTATAAAGTTTTTCTATCTCTTCTTTATCGCTTCCTCCTCTAGTACTCCGACTCATTCCCGTTTTAGAAATCGCACATAACAATCACGGACGAACCCCCAAAATTTCTTATGTTACGTCCAGACTCAAATAATGGAAGAGTCAGCGGGAGGGCATAACCTACTTACCTCTAAACAAATGTTAGACGATGCGTGTCCTAGAGTCGAACGAACAGACCAGGGCCCCAGATAGGTCAACGACCGGAAGGGTCGCTCTTACTCTATCGAAAGGCCGTTCGCTCGGTGGTCCCTTTTCTGGTAAAGGAACTGAATCCTTATTACCCGGGACGGGACCTTGTGCGATTTCGGTTAACAGGAAGGAAGTCTGGTTAATAAATTGCTTGAACTTTAAAATTTAACTTTACATTTATTCAGAAATTAAAACGAATAATTTTAAAATATAGAATTTAATAATGAATCATCTAATTCAATTTAATAAACTGTTATTATAAAATAAACTTGCTTAAGATCTAATATGGTTGTGTGTGAATGTGTGTATGTGGATGAAAATTGTGTTCTCGCGGGTGTTACAAAAATACGGAGGACATCAACCGGAATTAAGCGGGGAAACTAAAATTTAAATTCCGGTTGGAAATTTACAATAAATAGTTTTAGAAAAATTACATGAAATAAAAATAAATTATTAGAGAAATGAAAGTTGGACGATAGGG